>NC_136229.1:7077500-7247093 GCF_963402885.1 Antedon bifida | reverse complement strand
AGTGCTAAACTAAACCTATTTATTATCACTATGCGCGAGTGCAACCTAAATGAGTATAGTAGCGCACAGTGCTAAACTCAATCCTATTTATTATATCTGTGCGCGAGTGCAACCAAAATGGGTATAGTAGTGCACAGTGCTAAACTAAATCCTATTTATTATCACTGTTCGCGTGTGCAAACAAGATGGCTTTGGTAGCGCACAGTGCTAAACTAAATACTATTTATTATAACTGTGCGCGAGTGCAACCAATATGGATATGGTAGCGCACAGTGCAAAACTAAATCCTATTTATTATCACTGTGCGCGAGTACAAATAAGATGGTTATGATAGCGCACAGTCCTAAACTAAATCCAATTTATAAATAATGTGCGCGAGTGCAGTCAAAATCGGTATGGTAGCGCACAGTGCTAAACTAAATCCTATTTATTATCACTGTGCGCAAGTGCAACCAAAATGGGTATAGTAGCGCACAGTGCTAAACTAAATCCTATTTATTATCACTGTGCGCGACTGCAACCAAAATTGGTTTAGTAGCGCACAGTGCTAAACTACATCCAAAGTATTATCACTGTTCTCGAGTGCATCCAATATGGATATGGTAGCGCACAGTGCTAAACTACATCCAATGTATTATCACTGTGCGCAAGTGCATCCAAAATGGGTATAGTAGTGCACAGTGCTAAACTAAACCTATTTATTATCACTATGCGCGAGTGCAACCTAAATGAGTATAGTAGCGCACAGTGCTAAACTCAATCCTATTTATTATATCTGTGCGCGAGTGCAACCAAAATGGGTATAGTAGTGCACAGTGCTAAACTAAATCCTATTTATTATCACTGTTCGCGTGTGCAAACAAGATGGCTTTGGTAGCGCACAGTGCTAAACTAAATACTATTTATTATAACTGTGCGCGAGTGCAACCAATATGGATATGGTAGCGCACAGTGCAAAACTAAATCCTATTTATTATCACTGTGCGCGAGTACAAATAAGATGGTTATGATAGCGCACAGTCCTAAACTAAATCCAATTTATAAATAATGTGCGCGAGTGCAGTCAAAATCGGTATGGTAGCGCACAGTGCTAAACTAAATCATATTTATTATCACTGTACGCGACTACAACCAAAATGGGTTCAGTAGCGCACAGTGCTAAATTAAATCCTATTAATTATAACTGTGCGCGAGTGCAATCAAGATGGATATGGTAGCGCACGGTACTAAACTAAAATCCTATTTATTATCAATGTGAGCGAGTGCAACCAAAATTGGTATAGTAGCGCACAGTAATAAACTAAATCCTATTTATTATCACATTGCGCGAGTGCAACCAATATGGGTATGGTAGCGCACAGTGCTAAACTAAATCCTATTTATTATCACTGTGCGCGAGTGCAACCAAGACGGATATGGTAGCGCAAATTGCTATTCTAAATCCTATTTATTATCACTGTCCGAGTGCAAACAAGATGGATATGGTAGCGCACAGTGCTAAACTAAATCCTATTAATTATCACTGTGCGCGACTGCAACCAAAATTGGTGTAGTAGCACACAGTGCTAAACTACATCCAATATATTATCACTGTGCGCGAGAGCAAACAAGATGGATATGGTAGCGCACAGTGCTAAACTAAATACTATTTATTATAACTGTGCGCGAACGCAACCAAAATGGGTATAGTAGCGCACAGTGCTCAACTGAATCCTATTTATTATCACTGTGCGCGAGTGCAACCAATATGAATAAGGTAGCGCACAGTGCAAAACTAAATCCTATTTATTATCACTGTGCGCGAGTGCAAATAAGATGGTTATGATAGCGCACAGTCCTAAACTAAATCCAATTTATAAATAATGTGCGAGAGTGCAGTCAAAATCGGTATGGTAGCGCACAGTGCTAAACTAAATCATATTTATTATCACTGTAAACGACTACAACCAAAATGGGTTCAGTAGCGCACAGTGCTAAATTAAATCCTATTAATTATAACTGTGCGCGAGTGCAATCAAGATGGATATGGTAGAGCACAGTGCTAAACTAAATCCTATTTATTATCAATGTGTGCGAGTGCAACCAATATGGGTATGGTAGCGCACAGTGCTAAACTAAATCCTATTTATTATCACTGTGCGCGAGTGCAACCAAGACGGATATGGTAGCGCACAGTGCTATTCTAAATCCTATTTATTATCACTGTGCGAGAGCAAACAAGATGGGTATGGTAGCGCACAGTGCTAAACTAAATCCAATTTATTAACACTGTGCGCGAGTGCCATAAAAATCGGTATGGTAGCGCACAGTGCTAAACTAAATCATATTTTATTATCACTGTATGCGACTACAACCAAAATGGGTCTAGTAGTGCACAGTACTAAACTAAATCCTATTTATTATCACTGTGCGCGAGTGCAACCAAAATGGATATAGTAGCGAACAGTGCTAAACTAAATCCTACTTATTTTCACTGTGCGCGATTGCAACCAACATTTGTATAATAGCGCACAGTGCTAAATTAAATCATATTTATAAATAATGTGCGAGAGTGCAGTCAAAATCGGTATGGTAGCGCACAGTGCTAAACTAAATCATATTTATTATCACTGTAAACGACTACAACCAAAATGGGTTCAGTAGCGCACAGTGCTAAATTAAATCCTATTAATTATAACTGTGCGCGAGTGCAATCAAGATGGATATGGTAGAGCACAGTGCTAAACTAAATCCTATTTATTATCAATGTGTGCGAGTGCAACCAATATGGGTATGGTAGCGCACAGTGCTAAACTAAATCCTATTTATTATCACTGTGCGCGAGTGCAACCAAGACGGATATGGTAGCGCACAGTGCTATTCTAAATCCTATTTATGATCACTGTGCGAGAGCAAACAAGATGGGTATGGTAGCGCACAGTGCTAAACTAAATCCAATTTATTAACACTGTGCGCGAGTGCCATAAAAATCGGTATGGTAGCGCACAGTGCTAAACTAAATCATATTTTATTATCACTGTATGCGACTACAACCAAAATGGGTCTAGTAGTGCACAGTACTAAACTAAATCCTATTTATTATCACTGTGCGCGAGTGCAACCAAAATGGATATAGTAGCGAACAGTGCTAAACTAAATCCTACTTATTTTCACTGTGCGCGATTGCAACCAACATTTGTATAATAGCGCACAGTGCTAAATTAAATCATATTTATTATAACTGTGCGCGAGTGCAACCAACATAGATATGGTAGCGCACAGTGCTAAACTAAATCCTATTTATTATCACTGTGCGCGAGTGCATCTAAAATGGATATGGTAACGCACAGTGTAAACCTAAATCTTATTTATTATCACTGTGCACGAGTGCAACCGAAATGGATATGGTAGCGCAGACTGCTATACTAAATCCTATTTATTATCACTGTGCGCGAGTGCAACCAAGATGGATATGGTAGCGCACAGTGCTAAATTAAATCCTATTTATTATCACTGTGCGCGAGTGCAACCAATATAGATATTATAGCGCACAGTGCAAAACTAAATCCTATTTATTATCACTTTGCGCGAGTGCAACCAAAATCGGTATAGTTGCGCACAGTGCTAAACTAAATTCTATTTATTATCACTGTGTGTGAGTGCAACCAAGATGAATATGGTAGCGCACAGTGCTGAGCTAAATCCTATTTATTATCACGGTGCGCGAGTGCATCCAAAATGGATATAGTAGCGCACAGTGCTAAACTAAATCATAATTATTATCACTGTGCGCGAGTGCAACCAAGATAGATATGGTGTGGCGCACAGTGCTAAACTAAATCCTATTTATTAGCATTGTGTGCGAGTGCAATCAAGATGGATATGGTAGAGCACAGTGCTAAACTAAATCCTATTTATTATCAATGTGTGCGAGTGCAACCAATATGGGTATGGTAGCGCACAGTGCTAAACTAAATCCTATTTATTATCACTGTGCGCGAGTGCAACCAAGACGGATATGGTAGCGCACAGTGCTATTCTAAATCCTATTTATTATCACTGTGCGAGAGCAAACAAGATGGGTATGGTAGCGCACAGTGCTAAACTAAATCCAATTTATTAACACTGTGCGCGAGTGCCATAAAAATCGGTATGGTAGCGCACAGTGCTAAACTAAATCATATTTTATTATCACTGTATGCGACTACAACCAAAATGGGTCTAGTAGTGCACAGTACTAAACTAAATCCTATTTATTATCACTGTGCGCGAGTGCAACCAAAATGGATATAGTAGCGAACAGTGCTAAACTAAATCCTACTTATTTTCACTGTGCGCGATTGCAACCAACATTTGTATAATAGCGCACAGTGCTAAATTAAATCATATTTATTATAACTGTGCGCGAGTGCAACCAACATAGATATGGTAGCGCACAGTGCTAAACTAAATCCTATTTATTATCACTGTGCGCGAGTGCATCTAAAATGGATATGGTAACGCACAGTGTAAACCTAAATCTTATTTATTATCACTGTGCACGAGTGCAACCGAAATGGATATGGTAGCGCACAGTGCTAAACTAAATCATATTTATTATCACTGTGCGCGAGTGCATCTAAAATGGATATGGTAACGCACAGTGTAAACCTAAATCTTATTTATTATCACTGTGCACGAGTGCAACCGAAATGGATATGGTAGCGCAGACTTCTATACTAAATCCTATTTATTATCACTGTGCGCGAGTGCAACCAAGATGGATATGGTAGCGCACAGTGCTAAATTAAATCCTATTTATTATCACTGTGCGCGAGTGCAACCAATATAGATATTATAGCGCACAGTGCAAAACTAAATCCTATTTATTATCACTTTGCGCGAGTGCAACCAAAATCGGTATAGTTGCGCACAGTGCTAAACTAAATTCTATTTATTATCACTGTGTGTGAGTGCAACCAAGATGAATATGGTAGCGCACAGTGCTGAGCTAAATCCTATTTATTATCACGGTGCGCGAGTGCATCCAAAATGGATATAGTAGCGCACAGTGCTAAACTAAATCATAATTATTATCACTGTGCGCGAGTGCAACCAAGATAGATATGGTGTGGCGCACAGTGCTAAACTAAATCCTATTTATTAGCATTGTGTGCGAGTGCAATCAAGATGGATATGGTAGAGCACAGTTTCTAAATTAAATCCTATTTATTATCACTGTTAGCGGGTGCAACCAAAATGGATATGCTAGCGCACAGTGCTAAACTAAATCCTATTTATTATCACTGTGCGCGAGTGCAACCAAAATCGGTATAGTTGAGCACAGTGCTAAACTAAATTCTATTTATTATCACTTTGTGTGAGTATAACCGAGATGAATATGGTAGCGCACAGTGCTAAGCTAAATCCTATTTATTATCACGGTGCGCGAGTGCATTCAAAATGGATATAGTAGCACACAGTGCTAAACTAAATCATATTTATTATCACTGTGCGCGAGTGCAACCAAGATGGCTATGGTGGCGCACAGTGCTAAACTAAATCCTGTTTATTATCACTGTGCGCGAGTGCAATCAAGATGGATATGGTAGCGCACAGTTTCTAAATTAAATCCTATTTATTATCAATGTTAACGAGTGCAACCAAAATGGATATGGTAGCGCACATTGCTAAGCAAAATGCTATTTATTATCACTGTACGCGAGTGCAACTAAGATGTATATGGTAGCGCAGAGTGCCTAACTAAATTATTATCACTGTGCGCGAGTGCAACCAATATAGATATTATAGCGCACCGTGCAAAACTAAATCCTATTTATTATCACTGTGCGCGAGTGCAACCAAAATCGGTATAATTGGGCACAGTGCTAAACTAAATTCTATTTATTATAACTGTGCGCGAGTGCAACCAAAATGTGTGTAGTAGCGCAAAGTGCTCAACTGAATCCTATTTATTATAACTGTGCGCGAGAGTGCAACCAATATGGATATGGTAGCGCACAGTGCAAAACTAAATCCTATTTATTATCACTGTGCGCGAGTGCAAATAAGATGGTTATGATAGCGCACAGTTTCTAAATTAAATCCTATTTATTATCACTGTTAGCGGGTGCAACCAAAATGGATATGCTAGCGCACAGTGCTAAACTAAATCCTATTTATTATCACTGTACGCGACTACAACCAAAATGGGTTCAGTAGCGCACAGTGCTAAATTAAATCTTATTAATTATAACTGTGCGCGAGTGCAATCAAGATGGATATGGTAGCGCACAGTGCTAAACTAAATCCTATTTATTATCAATGTCCGCAAGTGCAACCAAAATTTGTATAGTAGCGCACAGTGCTAAACTAAATCCTTTTTATTATCACAGTGCGCGAGTGTAACCAATATGGGTATGGTAGCGCACAGTGCTATACTAAATCCTATTTATTATCACTGTGCGCGAGTGCAACCAAGATGGATATGGTAGCGCACAGTGCTAAACTAAATCCTATTTATTATCACTGTGCGCGAGTGCAAACAAGATGGATATGGTAGCGCACAGTGCTAAACTAAATCCTATTAATTATCACTGTGCGCGACTGCAACCAAAATTGGTGTAGTAGCACACAGTGCTAAACTACATCCAATATATTATCACTGTGCGCGAGAGCAAACAAGATGGATATGGTAGCGCACAGTGCTAAACTAAATACTATTTATTATAACTGTGCGCGAACGCAACCAAAATGGGTATAGTAGCGCACAGTGCTCAACTGAATCCTATTTATTATCACTGTGCGCGAGTGCAACCAATATGAATAAGGTAGCGCACAGTGCAAAACTAAATCCTATTTATTATCACTGTGCGCGAGTGCAAATAAGATGGTTATGATAGCGCACAGTCCTAAACTAAATCCAATTTATAAATAATGTGCGAGAGTGCAGTCAAAATCGGTATGGTAGCGCACAGTGCTAAACTAAATCATATTTATTATCACTGTAAACGACTACAACCAAAATGGGTTCAGTAGCGCACAGTGCTAAATTAAATCCTATTAATTATAACTGTGCGCGAGTGCAATCAAGATGGATATGGTAGAGCACAGTGCTAAACTAAATCCTATTTATTATCAATGTGTGCGAGTGCAACCAATATGGGTATGGTAGCGCACAGTGCTAAACTAAATCCTATTTATTATCACTGTGCGCGAGTGCAACCAAGACGGATATGGTAGCGCACAGTGCTATTCTAAATCCTATTTATTATCACTGTGCGAGAGCAAACAAGATGGGTATGGTAGCGCACAGTGCTAAACTAAATCCAATTTATTAACACTGTGCGCGAGTGCCATAAAAATCGGTATGGTAGCGCACAGTGCTAAACTAAATCATATTTTATTATCACTGTATGCGACTACAACCAAAATGGGTCTAGTAGTGCACAGTACTAAACTAAATCCTATTTATTATCACTGTGCGCGAGTGCAACCAAAATGGATATAGTAGCGAACAGTGCTAAACTAAATCCTACTTATTTTCACTGTGCGCGATTGCAACCAACATTTGTATAATAGCGCACAGTGCTAAATTAAATCATATTTATAAATAATGTGCGAGAGTGCAGTCAAAATCGGTATGGTAGCGCACAGTGCTAAACTAAATCATATTTATTATCACTGTAAACGACTACAACCAAAATGGGTTCAGTAGCGCACAGTGCTAAATTAAATCCTATTAATTATAAATGTGCGCGAGTGCAATCAAGATGGATATGGTAGAGCATAGTGCTAAACTAAATCCTATTTATTATCAATGTGTGCGAGTGCAACCAATATGGGTATGGTAGCGCACAGTGCTAAACTAAATCCTATTTATTATCACTGTGCGCGAGTGCAACCAAGACGGATATGGTAGCGCACAGTGCTATTCTAAATCCTATTTATGATCACTGTGCGAGAGCAAACAAGATGGGTATGGTAGCGCACAGTGCTAAACTAAATCCAATTTATTAACACTGTGCGCGAGTGCCATAAAAATCGGTATGGTAGCGCACAGTGCTAAACTAAATCATATTTTATTATCACTGTATGCGACTACAACCAAAATGGGTCTAGTAGTGCACAGTACTAAACTAAATCCTATTTATTATCACTGTGCGCGAGTGCAACCAAAATGGATATAGTAGCGAACAGTGCTAAACTAAATCCTACTTATTTTCACTGTGCGCGATTGCAACCAACATTTGTATAATAGCGCACAGTGCTAAATTAAATCATATTTATTATAACTGTGCGCGAGTGCAACCAACATAGATATGGTAGCGCACAGTGCTAAACTAAATCCTATTTATTATCACTGTGCGCGAGTGCATCTAAAATGGATATGGTAACGCACAGTGTAAACCTAAATCTTATTTATTATCACTGTGCACGAGTGCAACCGAAATGGATATGGTAGCGCACAGTGCTAAACTAAATCCTATTTATTATCACTGTGCGCGAGTGCATCTAAAATGGATATGGTAACGCACAGTGTAAACCTAAATCTTATTTATTATCACTGTGCACGAGTGCAACCGAAATGGATATGGTAGCGCACAGTGCTAAATTAAATCCTATTTATTATCACTGTGCGCGAGTGCAACCAATATAGATATTATAGCGCACAGTGCAAAACTAAATCCTATTTATTATCACTTTGCGCGAGTGCAACCAAAATCGGTATAGTTGCGCACAGTGCTAAACTAAATTCTATTTATTATCACTGTGTGTGAGTGCAACCAAGATGAATATGGTAGCGCACAGTGCTGAGCTAAATCCTATTTATTATCACGGTGCGCGAGTGCATCCAAAATGGATATAGTAGCGCACAGTGCTAAACTAAATCATAATTATTATCACTGTGCGCGAGTGCAACCAAGATAGATATGGTGTGGCGCACAGTGCTAAACTAAATCCTATTTATTAGCATTGTGTGCGAGTGCAATCAAGATGGATATGGTAGAGCACAGTGCTAAACTAAATCCTATTTATTATCAATGTGTGCGAGTGCAACCAATATGGGTATGGTAGCGCACAGTGCTAAACTAAATCCTATTTATTATAACTGTGCGCGAGTGCAACCAACATAGATATGGTAGCGCACAGTGCTAAACTAAATCCTATTTATTATCACTGTGCGCGAGTGCATCTAAAATGGATATGGTAACGCACAGTGTAAACCTAAATCTTATTTATTATCACTGTGCACGAGTGCAACCGAAATGGATATGGTAGCGCACAGTGCTAAACTAAATCCTATTTATTATCACTGTGCGCGAGTGCATCTAAAATGGATATGGTAACGCACAGTGTAAACCTAAATCTTATTTATTATCACTGTGCACGAGTGCAACCGAAATGGATATGGTAGCGCAGACTTCTATACTAAATCCTATTTATTATCACTGTGCGCGAGTGCAACCAAGATGGATATGGTAGCGCACAGTGCTAAATTAAATCCTATTTATTATCACTGTGCGCGAGTGCAACCAATATAGATATTATAGCGCACAGTGCAAAACTAAATCCTATTTATTATCACTTTGCGCGAGTGCAACCAAAATCGGTATAGTTGCGCACAGTGCTAAACTAAATTCTATTTATTATCACTGTGTGTGAGTGCAACCAAGATGAATATGGTAGCGCACAGTGCTGAGCTAAATCCTATTTATTATCACGGTGCGCGAGTGCATCCAAAATGGATATAGTAGCGCACAGTGCTAAACTAAATCATAATTATTATCACTGTGCGCGAGTGCAACCAAGATAGATATGGTGTGGCGCACAGTGCTAAACTAAATCCTATTTATTAGCATTGTGTGCGAGTGCAATCAAGATGGATATGGTAGAGCACAGTTTCTAAATTAAATCCTATTTATTATCACTGTTAGCGGGTGCAACCAAAATGGATATGCTAGCGCACAGTGCTAAACTAAATCCTATTTATTATCACTGTGCGCGAGTGCAACCAAAATCGGTATAGTTGAGCACAGTGCTAAACTAAATTCTATTTATTATCACTTTGTGTGAGTATAACCGAGATGAATATGGTAGCGCACAGTGCTAAGCTAAATCCTATTTATTATCACGGTGCGCGAGTGCATTCAAAATGGATATAGTAGCACACAGTGCTAAACTAAATCATATTTATTATCACTGTGCGCGAGTGCAACCAAGATGGCTATGGTGGCGCACAGTGCTAAACTAAATCCTGTTTATTATCACTGTGCGCGAGTGCAATCAAGATGGATATGGTAGCGCACAGTTTCTAAATTAAATCCTATTTATTATCAATGTTAACGAGTGCAACCAAAATGGATATGGTAGCGCACATTGCTAAGCAAAATGCTATTTATTATCACTGTACGCGAGTGCAACTAAGATGTATATGGTAGCGCAGAGTGCCTAACTAAATTATTATCACTGTGCGCGAGTGCAACCAATATAGATATTATAGCGCACCGTGCAAAACTAAATCCTATTTATTATCACTGTGCGCGAGTGCAACCAAAATCGGTATAATTGGGCACAGTGCTAAACTAAATTCTATTTATTATAACTGTGCGCGAGTGCAACCAAAATGTGTGTAGTAGCGCAAAGTGCTCAACTGAATCCTATTTATTATAACTGTGCGCGAGAGTGCAACCAATATGGATATGGTAGCGCACAGTGCAAAACTAAATCCTATTTATTATCACTGTGCGCGAGTGCAAATAAGATGGTTATGATAGCGCACAGTTTCTAAATTAAATCCTATTTATTATCACTGTTAGCGGGTGCAACCAAAATGGATATGCTAGCGCACAGTGCTAAACTAAATCCTATTTATTATCACTGTACGCGACTACAACCAAAATGGGTTCAGTAGCGCACAGTGCTAAATTAAATCTTATTAATTATAACTGTGCGCGAGTGCAATCAAGATGGATATGGTAGCGCACAGTGCTAAACTAAATCCTATTTATTATCAATGTCCGCAAGTGCAACCAAAATTTGTATAGTAGCGCACAGTGCTAAACTAAATCCTTTTTATTATCACAGTGCGCGAGTGTAACCAATATGGGTATGGTAGCGCACAGTGCTATACTAAATCCTATTTATTATCACTGTGCGCGAGTGCAACCAAGATGGATATGGTAGCGCACAGTGCTAAACTAAATCCTATTTATTATCACTGTGCGCGAGTGCAACCAATATAGATATTATAGCGCACAGTGCAAAACTAAATCCTATTTATTATCACTTTGCGCGAGTGCAACCAAAATCGGTATAGTTGCGCACAGTGCTAAACTAAATTCTATTTATTATCACTGTGTGTGAGTGCAACCAAGATGAATATGGTAGCGCACAGTGCTGAGCTAAATCCTATTTATTATCACGGTGCGCGAGTGCATCCAAAATGGATATAGTAGCGCACAGTGCTAAACTAAATCCTATTAATTATAACTGTGCGCAAGTGGAACGAAAATGAATATAGTAGCGCACAATGCTAAGCTAAATCCTATTTATTATCATTGTGCGCGGGTGCAAACAAGATGGATATGGTAGTGAACAGTGCTAAACTAAATCCTATTTATTATCACTGTGCGCGATTGTATCTAAAATGGATATGGTAACGCACAGTGCAAACCAAATCTTATTTATTGTAATGTAACGATATACTTTTATAATTAAGAAATCAACCTTTGTATTTGTATTTGAGTTCACAAACTTGACCCAGAAAGTCCAGAGGAGAGTTTGTCCAGATGTTTTTAATGTCCATTTAGTTTATAATAGAATCCCTAAAGAAAACACTTAGCTTAACATTTGACCTATCCCATCGTTAAACCAGGAGAGATTGACACTATTTAAGTACAGATTTGACAGTGTCATCCATCATTGAAATACCTTATTATACCGTTAATCACTCCCACTTAAACACCCCTGGACCAACTTAGGACCAATCGTTACCCTCACAGATTACGTAGTGACATATGTAAATGAACCGAAGCCGATATACCCCCAAGTTTCAGAAGAGCCCAGACACACCTTACAGCCACTTTACAGAGCACACACCTCACAGCCACTTCACGGAGCACACACCTTACACAGCCACTTCACGGAGCACACACCTTACAGCCAGCATCACTAATCCTCTGTTCCTTAGTCAGTTAGTTATCAGCATCATTATTATTGTATCTTCTGAAGTATATTCTGAATAAATAATATATGTTACGACAGCAAAGCGAGTAAAGAGTCTTCCTTACAAAGTACAACATAACAACATTATATTACATGGTGGAAGACCTTTCCGTCGATGATTCCACACGGGAAGTTTCATTCAACATCAAAAAGGAAACAGATAATAGTCTCGAATCGCTCCAACATGAGATTAATTCTCTTAAGTTAGATATGGCCATAACATAACAAAATTATATTATTATTATTATTAAATTATTATTATTATTTTTGAATTGTAACCCTGTGTGAAAGTTGATGGTATACACTTAAAATTTTTTTTAATTGTTAAATTAATCGTTAAATGAAACCACCGATAAGAATGAGAAAATTCAGAACACCGTTAATGTAGTAAATGACGAAACCAATATTGAATTTGTCGACGAACATGATAGGACACCCACCCAATTGCAATCAGATACCTTTACACACCCAACTAAAGTAGAACCCCTTAACTTGCAACCTTACATTGACTGTGTAGAGAATAACATGGGATTAGCAGCCCCATTCCAAATGAAAGAAGAACAAATTAAGGAACAAACTAATCTAATTATGACAGCACCTAATGATTCAAATATGACATTAAACCGAGGTAGATTTAAAGCAGGACATTTCCAAGTTTTAGTTTCGTATTCTAAACCGACTTCAGCCAAATGTAACACCGATAAAACAAAACACGAATCCAATGTTCGAAAATTTTGGTGGAATATCGACAGATATAACGATACAGATAAATTGATTAAAGAGATTATTAATGATAAACAGATACCGATAAGTGGATCGCCAAAACGATTCATAAAACGTTTGTATAATGCAACAAGTTACTGATTTAATTTTTTGCGAGAATTTTTTTAATTACGACATTTGCTAAATTAATGATAGCATAGTCTACGTATTTGATAAGATTTGTTTAGTAACGATGTGATTTCAGTTAAAAGGAGAATTGAATTTATGATTAAGTATTGATTTTGTAACGAGTTTGATAATGATTAATTTTGAATTTTGATGATCGATATATTGAGATATTGAAAAGAACGACAATCATTTTGTAACAAATATTTTGTTTAACTTTTGAGTCGTTAATCTCAAGCATTAATTAATTAATTGATATAAGAACAGGAGATTTTCTTAGTACTTTTAATTGTATTTTTTGACATTGAGTACAAAAGTCGAATTTGTCGACCGATTGAAATCGTAATTACCTGTGAATATAAATGCTTAAATCGATAAAGTTGTGATGATAACGATATATTGTGGATAAGTTTGTGTCAACGGGACACACATTTGTTTCTTTTAAAGTTTTAAGTGATTAAGTTTGATATTTCGAGTTAATTATTGAATTTAGGCTAATCAGCCACAGTTTTCTTGAGTTTTATGTTTTAATTTGATTGATTTATGTTTGAAGGCCATTAGAATGCGATAAGTCGTCGCACGATTTGTTGTATGTTCAATGTAACATACTATTTTTAAGTTTTGTATTTTTATTTTGACCGATTTTGTTTGATTTACGCGATTACCGTTATTATAGATTAGAGTGCATAATTAACAACAGTTGCCTTCTTGACCGATGTTCTTTAGGGAAACCCCACCGTTGTGATGTCTTTATTTCGGTAATCCGAGTGTAGCATGCCTCCAAAGCAACGGACCCACAATTATGTCGATCTTGAAGAAAACTTTTGTTTTTTATACATTTTTTTTCTTCCAAATTTTTTTTATAAATTCCGGAAATTTTATACAAAATTCAGTTCTAATTTCAATTTTTTTAAGAGAGAGAGAAGAGAGAGAGTGAAAGTGATAAGGTTACACTTCAGAGTCAATGGTTTTGACTAACTCAATTTTTGCTTATATGTATAATCATGTTTTTTTTTCTTTTATATAACTTTAATTTTGCATGCCACTATTATAACCATTTTTATATTTTAAATAGATTAGAAAAAAAAAAGGAAAACAGAGGGATGTAATGTAACGATATACTTTTATAATTAAGAAATCAACCTTTGTATTTGTATTTGAGTTCACAAACTTGACCCAGAAAGTCCAGAGGAGAGTTTGTCCAGATGTTTTTAATGTCCATTTAGTTTATAATAGAATCCCTAAAGAAAACACTTAGCTTAACATTTGACCTATCCCATCGTTAAACCAGGAGAGATTGACACTATTTAAGTACAGATTTGACAGTGTCATCCATCATTGAAATACCTTATTATACCGTTAATCACTCCCACTTAAACACCCCTGGACCAACTTAGGACCAATCGTTACCCTCACAGATTACGTAGTGACATATGTAAATGAACCGAAGCCGATATACCCCCAAGTTTCAGAAGAGCCCAGACACACCTTACAGCCACTTTACAGAGCACACACCTCACAGCCACTTCACGGAGCACACACCTTACACAGCCACTTCACGGAGCACACACCTTACAGCCAGCATCACTAATCCTCTGTTCCTTAGTCAGTTAGTTATCAGCATCATTATTATTGTATCTTCTGAAGTATATTCTGAAT
This sequence comes from Antedon bifida, assembly GCF_963402885.1. Classification (NCBI taxonomy): domain Eukaryota; kingdom Metazoa; phylum Echinodermata; class Crinoidea; order Comatulida; family Antedonidae; genus Antedon; species Antedon bifida. The sequence continues at coordinate 7,232,360 of NC_136229.1, read as the reverse complement.
AAATAATATATGTTACGACAGCAAAGCGAGTAAAGAGTCTTCCTTACAAAGTACAACATAACAACTTTATATTACATTATTATCACTGTGCACGAGTGCAACCGAAATGGATATGGTAGCGCACACTGCTATACTAAATCTAATTTATTATCACTGTGCGTGAGTGCAAACAAGATGGATATGGTAGCGTACAGTGCTAAACTAAATCCTATTTATTATCACTGTGCGGAAATGCAACAAAAATGGGTATAGTAGCGCACAGTGCTAAACTAAATCCTATTTATTATCACTGTGCGCGTCTGCAACCAAAATTGGTGTAGTAGCGCACAGTGCTAAACTACATCCTATTTATTATCACTGTGCGCGAGTGCATCTAAAATTGATATGTAATGTAATGTAATTATATTATTTTTAGTAATAAGAAAAAGAAGGCTGATGATGTAGATAATTTAAAAATTGTACTTAACAATGATGACATTCAAAGAGTAGAACAAACAACATTTCTCGGTGTCTTAATTGATGAGCAGTTGACTTGGAAATACCATATCAACGAATCAATGACTAAAATATCTAAAAGTATAGGAGTAATCAACAGAATTAAACGTTTAGTTCCTGTAAATATCCTCCGTACCTTATATAATTCTCTTGTTCTTCATTATTTTTCATATTGTAATGTGGTCTGGGGTAATACTTTTCAATCAAATCTTAATAAATTAACATTGCTCCAAAAAAGAATCATACGTATAATTTCAAAATCTTCTTTTACAGCTAATACGGGTCCTCTATTTAAGGAACTTAATATAATGACACTTAAAGATATAACTACTTATCAGCAGTATATTTTTGTTCATAACTATGTTAATCATAATTATCCTCATAGATTTTACGATATGTTTAAATTTAATGTTAATTTCTATAACTACAACACGAGGTCATCCTCTTATATTCATCTTTCAAAACACAGGACTACCATATTTCACCAAAGTATTAGATACTCCGGTGCAAAACTTTGGAATGTTTTGCCTCTTTCGCTACAAAACATACAAAATGTAAATAGTTTCAAAAAGATTGCAAAATATTATTTATTATCAAACAATACTTAGAGGCCATGTTTTTTTGTTTTTTTTGTTAATATACTTACCTTTAGCAATAGTAAAAATGCATTAATATGATTTATACTGCAATTGATATGTACCGCACAGTGCTAAACTAAATCATCTTTAATATCACTTTGCGCGAGTGCAAACAAGATGGATATGGTAGCGCACAGTGCTAAACTAAATCCTATTTATTATCACTGTGCGCAAGTGCAAGCAAAATGGGTATAGTAGCGCACAGTGCTAAACTAAATCCTATTTATTATCACTGTGCGCGAGTGTAACCAAAATGAGTATCGTAGCGCACAGTGCTAATCTAAATCCTATTTATTTTCACTGTGCGCGATTGCAACCAACATTTGTATAGTAGCGCACAGTGCTAAATTAACCCTTTCACTGCGGAGCATTATTCCCACCTCTGTGCGTAATATATATTTAAGAAAAACATATGGTATTTTAATAAATTGCAAAAAAATACTAATTGAGATAATTGTGTAATTATTTTTGTGGTGTGTGATGGGCAAAGGGTTAGTCTACAGTTAGGTATAAAAAAAAAAGTCATTTGCATATTGATGACGTCATGTGACGTCATTACATGTATTTTGGATTTCGTGTTTTTTATCGAATCAATAATAAAAACTATATTTTCTATAAGAAATTCTTATGGAATATGTTTTTCCAACTGGATATTGATGAAGATATGCATAACAAATAAAAATATAAAAAAAAATTGAATTATTTTTATTGTTTTATAAAAATTATGCACAAATCAAAGTTTTGGGGCAAAATCGTGAAAATAATGACATTTTCCAAAAATTCACTATAGTACAAAAACTAACTATTGTTTCAGAATTTTTTTTTTTGCGTGTTGTGATAAACACAATGTTGCCCTATTGGGGCTGGTAAATTTTGGTTACTTTCAAAATGGCCGCCATTACGCTACTCAAAACAACTTTCCAAGATAGAATACTATTATATATACTATACTATATATAATATAACTATAGAGGGCGCATGATTTTCAAGACGATAATACAACTATAGAGGGCCGTTTTTTTTGCTGGAAAAATTTTTTAATGACTTGCAAAAATATTCAAGTTCATCGAACAAATATAGAGGGTGCTATATATTATAGGCAAATACGATTAAATCATTGTTTTGCCCATACCCGGTATTACCGTGTATACGTATTTCAACGACATCTGTTTATACCCGGTAGTACCGGGTATACGCAGTGAAAGAGTTAAATCCTATTAATTATCACTGTGCGCGAGTGCAACCAAGATAGATATGGTAGCGCACAGTGCAAAACTAAATCCTATTTTTTATCACTGTGCGCGAGTGCAACTAAAATGGATATGGTAGCGCACAGTGCTAAACTAAATCCTATTTATTATCACTGTGCGCGAGTGCATCTAAAATGGATATGGTAACGCACAGTGCAAATCTAAATCTTATTTATTATCATTGTGCACGAGTGCAACCGAAATGGATATGGTAGCGCACAGTGCTAAACTAAATCCTATTCATTATCACTATAATAATAAAACAACATATTTATTCTGGTTTTTCTGTGCTTCCATAGTATTATATTATTATTAACTTGTCGTTGTCTTGTTTTGTTTCTGTTTGTTTAAACTCCAATATGATTACAACTTTTTAACTGGCTACCCGTCACAAGTTTTTTTGGAGGGAAACCTCCAAATGTTATTACTTTCTGGGTTTTGCCTCTTAATTATTTATATTTAAATTGTTATTTTGTTTACTTTGAAATGATAAGAAATAAATGTTATTATGAATGAATGAATGAACTGTGCGCAAGTGCAACCAAAATGAGTATAGTAGCACACAGTGCTAAACTAAATCCTATTTATTATCACTGTGCGCGACTGCAACCCAATTTTGTATAGTAGCGCACAGTGCTAAACTACATCCAATATATTATCACTGTGCGTGAGTGCATCCAAAATGGATTTGGTAGCGCACAGTGCTAAACTAAATCCTATTTATTATCACTGTGCGCGAGTGCATCTAAAATGAATATGGTAACGCACAGTGCTAAACTAAATCCTATTTATTATCACTGTGAGCGAGTGCAACAAAATGGATATGGTAGCGCACAGTGCTAAACTAAATCCTATTTATTATCACTGTGCGCGACTGCAACCAACATTGGTTTAGTAGCGCACAGTGCTAAACTATATTCTATTTATTACCACTGTGCGCGAGAGCAACCAAAATGGGTATAGTAGCTCACAGTGCTAAACTAAATACTATTTATTATCCCTGTGCGCGAGTGCAACCAAGATGGATATAGTAGCGCACAGTGCTAATCTAAATCCCATTTATTATCACTGTGCGAGTGCAAACAAGATGGGTATGGTAGCGCACAGTGGTAAACTAAAACCAATGTATTAACAAAATTAGCACTCGCGCAAACAAGATGGATATGGTAGCGCACAGTGCTAAACTAAATCCTATTTATTATCACTGTGCGCGAGTGTAACCAAAATGAGTATCGTAGCGCACAGTGCTAATCTAAATCCTATTTATTTTCACTGTGCGCGATTGCAACCAACATTTGTATAGTAGCGCACAGTGCTAAATTAAATCCTATTAATTATCACTGTGCGCGAGTGCAACCAAGATAGATATGGTAGCGCACAGTGCAAAACTAAATCCTATTTTTTATCACTGTGCGCAAGTGCAACTAAAATGGATATGGTAGCGCACAGTGCTAAACTAAATCCTATTTATTATCACTGTGCGCGAGTGCATCTAAAATGGATATGGTAACGCACAGTGCAAACCTAAATCTTATTTATTATCATTGTGCACGAGTGCAACCGAAATGGATATGGTAGCGCACAGTGCTAAACTAAATCCTATTCATTATCACTATAATAATAAAACAACATATTTATTCTGGTTTTTCTGTGCTTCCATAGTATTATATTATTATTAACTTGTCGTTGTCTTGTTTTGTTTCTGTTTGTTTAAACTCCAATATGATTACAACTTTTTAACTGGCTACCCGTCACAAGTTTTTTTGGAGGGAAACCTCCAAATGTTATTACTTTCTGGGTTTTGCCTCTTAATTATTTATATTTAAATTGTTATTTTGTTTACTTTGAAATGATAAGAAATAAATGTTATTATGAATGAATGAACTGTGCGCAAGTACAACCAAAATTGATATAGTAGCGCACAGTGCTAAACTACATCCAATATATTATCACTGTGCGCGAGTGCATCCAAAATGGATTTGGTAGCGCACAGTGCTAAACTAAATCCTATTTATTATCACTGTGCGCGAGTGCATCTAAAATGACTATGGTAACGCACAGTGCTAAACTAAATCCTATTTATTATCACTGTGAGCGAGTGCAACAAAATGGATATGGTAGCGCATAGTGCTAAACTTAATCCTATTTATTATCACTGTTCGCGAGTGAAACCAAAATGGGTATAGTAGCGCACAGTGTTAAACTAAATCATATTTATTATCACTTTGCGCGAGTGCAAACAAGATGGATATGGTAGCGCACAGTGCTTAACTAAATCCTATTTATTATCAATGTGCGCGACTGCAACCAAAATTGGTTTAGTAGCGCACAGTGCTAAACTATATTCTATTTATTACCACTGTGCGCGAGAGCAACCAAAATGGGTATAGTAGCTCACAGTGCTAAACTAAATACTATTTATTATCCCTGTGCGCGAGTGCAACGAAGATGGATATAGTAGCGCACAGTGCTAATCTAAATCCTATTTATTATCACTGTGCGAGTGCAAACAAGATGGGTATGGTAGCGCACAGTGGTAAACTAAAACCAATTTATTAACAAAATTAGCACTCGCGCAAACAAGATGGATATGGTAGCGCACAGTGATAAACTAAATCCTATTTATTATCACTGTGCGCGACTGCAACCAAAATTGGTTTAGTAGCGCACAGTGCTAAACTATATTAACAAGTGTAATCAGAAAGGCTAAAAAAATATATTACGGTAAACTGTTCAGAAATTGTAAAAACGATAGTGGAAAAATATGGAACAATATAAACATGCTAATTAAAGGATCTAACTCTAATGATCACGGAAATGCTCTCGATACACTCAGAGTGGTCTATGACATGGGTGAACAAATAAGTAACGGTCCAGAAAATTGTACTTCAACTTTCAATAATTATTTTGTTAATATAGGGCCAAATTTAGCCAGCAAAATTAATGAAAACTCGACACCACTTTCTGATTATTTACAAAATCCCATAACGCCTTCTTTTTTCTTAAAACCAATTACACATTATGAAATTGAAAATCTAATTAAAAATATAGATATAAAGAAGTCATCTGGTTATGATTACATGTCTGGGCGTCTAGTCAAAGACTCTGCTTCCCATATTAGTAGACCACTTGAGCATGTATTTAATTTATCATTAATTTTATTAATGGGATCTTCCCAGATGCTCTGAAAATAGCAAAGGTGTATCCTATTTTTAAGAAGGGAGAAAAAGATGTTATAAACAATTACAGGCCTATTTCTGTTCTACCAATTTTAGCCAAAATATTTGAAAAATTAGTTAATGTCCGAATGAATTTCTCGAAAAGCACCATATTCTCTATGATCACCAATATGGATTTAGGAAAAATTACAGCACTACATTGTCTCTTGTAAATCTAGTAAATTCAGTTATCAAGAAAGTGGATGAAGCTAAAGTCACTATTGGAATCTTCATTGACATGGCAAAGGCATTTGATACAATTGATCATAATATTTTACTTAACAAAATTCATCACTACGGTATAAGAGGAATTTGCCTGGATTGGTTTAAAAGTTATCTAACAAACAGAAAACAGTTTGTAAATTATGGTGGATGCAACTCGACCGAAGAACGTATTACACATGGTGTGCCTCAGGGCTCTGTCCTGGGACCAACACTTTTTCTTTTGTTTATAAATGACTTACCAACTTCATCAACATTCTTTAATTTTCGATTATTTGCAGACGACTCAAATCTTTTTCACACATATGATGGAAAACACACTAATATCAATCTTGATGAAGTATCTTTTCAATTAAATAAAGTATTAAAGTGGTGCAACGCAAATAAGATAACAATAAACTCGTCCAAGACAAATTTCATTATATTCCAAGGCAAGAGAAAAACAGTCACAACTATAGGTAATATTATAATTGATAATAAGTACATCCAGGAAGTATCTGAAGTCATGTTTATTGGCCTAATTATGGATAAATATTTGACATGGAAAAACCACATAGAGAAAATTAGAACTACTATTAAAAGAAAAATTGGAATCATTTTTAAATTGAGACATTTTCTTCCACAGAATATTCTTTTATTAATTTACAAATCATTTATACAACCACATATCATGTATGGCCTTGAGATCTGGGGAAGCACTTATTCATCGTATTTACAACCTATCTTTTTACTTCAGAAAATGGCAGTAAGAGTGAGTGCTAAACTAAATCCTATTTATTATCACTGTGCGCAAGTAAGTTCAACCAAAATGGTTATAGTAGCGCACAGTGCTAAACTAAATCCTATCTATTATTACTGTGCGCGACTGCAACCAAAATTGATATAGTAGCGCACAGTGGTAAACTACACCCAATATATTATCACTGTGCGCGAGTGCATCCAAAATGGATTTGGTAGCGCACAGTGCTAAACTAAATCCTATTTATTATCACTGTGCGCGAGTTTATCTAAAATGGATATAGTAACGCACAGTCCTAAATTAAATCCTATTTCTTATCACTGTGAGCGAGTGCAACAAAATGGATTTGGTAGCGCACAGTGCTAAACTAAATCCTATTTATTATCACTGTGCGCGAGTGAAACCAAAATGGGTATAGTAGCGCACAGTGCTAAACTAAATCATCTTTAATATCACTTTGCGCGAGTGCAAACAAGATGGATATGGTAGCGCACAGTGCTACACTAAATCCTATTTATTATCACTGTGCGCAAGTGCAACCAAATGGATATAGTAGCGCACAGTGCTAAACTAAATCCTATTTATTATCACTGTGCGTGAGTGTAACCAAAATGAGTATCGTAGCGCACAGTGCTAATCTAAATCCTATTTATTTTCACTGTGCGCGATTGCAACCAACATTTGTATAGTAGCGCACAGTGCTAAATTAAATCCTATTAATTATCACTGTGCGCGAGTGCAACCAAGATAGATATGGTAGCGCACAGTGCAAAACTAAATCCTATTTTTTATCACTGTGCGCGAGTGCAACTAAAATGGATATGGTAGCGCACAGTGCTAAACTAAATCCTATTTATTATCACTGTGCGCGACTGCAACCAAAATTGGTTTAGTAGCGCACAGTGCTAAACTATATTCTATTTATTACCACTGTGCGCGAGAGCAACCAAAATGGGTATAGTAGCTCACAGTGCTAAACTAAATACTATTTATTATCCCTGTGCGCGAGTGCAACCAAGATGGATATAGTAGCGCACAGTGCTAATCTAAATCATATTTATTATCACTGTGCGAGTGCAAACAAGATGGGTATGGTAGCGCACAGTGGTAAACTAAAACCAATTTATTAACAAAATTAGCACTCGCGCAAACAAGATGGATATGGTAGCGCACAGTGCTAAACTAAATCCTATTTATTATTGTCGTAATGTGGGGTGTGGGGTTATTAATGTATCCCCTTCAGATCGTAAAGAATCCAAATAAAGTGAATACGATAAGTATACAATTTTACAACAGTTTAATAAGTAAGTACTCAACAGTATCAACAATTCTTTGTCTTGAAACTAAAACAATCCCAATGTCGGTAAAACTCCAACGATCTTGGTCTGTTATAACATTGAAAACATTGAAACTTTCCATCCAATAATCTACTTCAAATCTATGAAATCTTTTACAACCGATGTATATTTCGAACTACAGTAAACATCTTCACACTCGAATTCTATTTCCAACGTCGTATTATACCTCTTAAACATCAAATTATTAACTACCCAGCAAACAATATAACGTTTGCAGAACGTTATATGAATGTTTCCATGACGTTATATGAATGTTATAAGATAATGTTAGGATGACGTGAAAGTGTGGACCCTTTTTTTTGTTAATCGAACGTTATAACTAACGTTAGTTTTAACATTTAAGAAACGTTTGTATAACGTTATTTCTGACATTAAAAGCAACCTTTAAAAAACGTTACTTGAATGTTTTGTTTGAACGTAATTTGAACGGTTTAAAAATAACGTTAGGGTAACGTAAAAGTGTGGACCCTTTTTCTGGTTAATCGAATGTTATAACTAACGTTGGTTTTAACCTTCAATTAACATTGTTAGAATGTTATTTATTACATTAAAACTAACTGTTAAAAAACGTTATATGAATGTTTTTTTCTGAAACATTTCGTGAATAATGTAAAAATAACGTTAAGATAACGTTAAAATGTGGACCCTTTTTTTGGTTAATTGAACGTTAGAGCTAACGTTAGCTTTAACATTCGGTTAACATTTTTAGAAAGTTATATATTACATTACAAACAACTGTTAAATAACGTTATATAAATGTTTTGTTGAAACGTTATGTGAGTAATGTAAAAATAACGTTAGGATGACGTTAAAATGTGGATCATTGTTTTAGTTAATTGAACGTTATAGCGAACGTTAGCTTTAACATTTAAATAACGTTTGTGTAACATTACCTTTGAAATTAAAAATAACCTTTAAAAAACCTTACTTGAATGTTTTATTTATAAATTATTTGAATGGTTTAAAATATCGTTAAGATGACGTGAAAACGTAGAACTATTTTGGGTTGGCCGAACGTTATAACTAATGTTTGTTTTAACATTCAAACAAGGTTTTTAGAACGTTATATCATTTAGTTGAAAGTTTTGTTGAACGTTATTAAATAAGATAAAATAACGTTAGGTTAACGTGAAATGTGGAGCTTTTTTGTTTGGTATAACATTTAAAGAACGGTTTTAGAGCGTAATTTACTTTAAAAGATTACTGGTGTTCTGAACATATTAATTAGTCCAAGTTAAATGTTTGTTTTATTTTTCACACATTTGTTGGATTGCTTTACAATTGTTTTAGAAACGGACAACGCACACAATTCAAATTACCATCATTATCATTGAAATAAAATACTTTATTATGGTTTTAATAATATTTAATTATTTTACAAATAACAATACTGTAGGCTTTAAGAAAGAGTACGGCTGGGTGGGTGGGTCTAGATATATACAGTATTAGTTAAAAATTAAAATATAGAGGGTGCAATTTATAATACAGTGTAAAAGATAATAAATTATAAAGATATAGCGCGTTGGCGGCGTCTTTTTTTATTTTAGAGCAGAGCCATATATGGCTCTGTTTTAGAGTTAATCGCATGGTTTCCTCATAGTCATAGCCTCATCACTACACCAGTACAGTATGCATTATATGTCTAGGCCTACAAGGTCTTCTGTTGTATCGTCATCATCCTCCTCCATTGAATCGTCAATGGAATCGTCAATGGTTACAGCCTGTAGAGTTAAAAAGTCATTGTTTAAAATAATCATCCTTATTTTTAATTAAGTAGACGTATCTTCTATGGATTTTTTAGGGCGTTAGCGCACTTTCGCACCCCACGGTCTAACTAGGCTAACCCAATTAAAAACATTCACCCGCTGCGCGGCGGTTACAACTTTACGGTGGGTGAACAGCAGAGCCATATAGGCCTAGGCCTATATATAATTCATTCATTCATTCATTCTTTATTTAGCCTTTAAAATCGAAATACATTTAAAACAAGGTAACAAAAACAAGACAGGTGGAAATCTAAGGAGGCAAGGATAAGCAAAAGCAATTAAAATCGCTGTAGCTCACAGACAGGCTTGCTTATCCATCCTTAGATTTAAATGGCCACAAATTTATTTGTGGCCATTTTGGATTTTGGCCGCCATCTTGAAAAATAAATTACGACCAGAGTGGCTCCTAGGAAAAAATCAATTAGTAGGTCCCAACGAAGCTCTATTTGGCGCTTTTGTATGGTCCACCGTGTAACGATTTCCTAATTTTTTTGTTGTTAAGCCACCTGACTATATGCCCAGCGATCTTGGATGGTAACTGGCTAGATAGAGGTTCGAAAGTGCTCAGCGCCTTTTTTAGTTGGTTCACTTAACATTTAGACATGGTATAATGTATCAACAACATTGCTTTGGGATAGCTTAATGCATAACTATTTTATAGTGGTGTGGTACGGTTATCAAAGCTTGTCATGTCAATTTATATAACCTGAATTACTTTCGGGTATTAATATTTATAGTACAACTACTAGCCTAGGCCTAGTATAACAAGGTTTGAAGCAATTGACCATTTTTGTTGTTCCATCTTTCTATGTTCCAAGTCCTGTTTCATTGTCTATGTTTAAACAATGACTATTTTAGTTAAATACTTCAGACTATTGAATTTCATATCCTAGATTGAAATAAATCGGTCTACTTGAAAATAGTTCAATTGCTATTCTTACCTTCATCTTTGTACCTCCTGGACGATGAGGAGCATATTTTAAAAATTCTCCAATTTCTGTCTCGATTATGCTCTCCTTCGATTTTTCGTGAACCCGGAGACACGACCCTGCACATTAAACAAGAAAATATTTCAAAATTATACTTAGATGATTAACTATACAACAGCTAATGAAACAGGTAGTGCACTGCTTGCAGGCTATAAAGACACATTAACTAAAATTAAATAATAATGTACAAAAATAACAGTGAGTATGTATAAAATACGCTAGGCTATGTGTGTGCTCCATGTACTGTATTCTGATTGCGCCCAACATGCATGTCGCGTTGTGGGGAATATCCCTGACGAGTAAGAAATAGTTTTTCGCTTTGACAAAAAAAAATGTGAGCGATTAGGTGAAATCTTTTTTTTACAGCAGTAGCAGAATTTTATTTTTTTATGTTTTTTAAAAATAATAATAATTTAGGTATTTGTATAGCGCCAGAATCAACTAAACCGAAGTAAAAATCAAAGGCGCTTATATTGGATGTTAAAAAGATGCGTTTTAAGTTCTTTTTTAAAAATAGCAATAGAAGTTGATTTAGTAAAATGACGAGGGATAGAATTCCAAAGAGAAGCAGCAGAGAACAATATATATTAAATTAATATGCATAAATTTTACAAAGCATAAACAAATTGCAGATACATGGTCTTTAATATTCTAAAAGAAAACCATGAGTGTACAGTGATACATACTTTCAGCCTTGCATTTAGACAGTACAATGAAAATGAATAGTTTTAGTTTTTTGGAAATAAATATAATGATACTTACTTATAATTACTCTGGAAAGAATAAGCTTTTTAAAGCTTTGCTTTCCCTTCCTTCCCTTCATGCTATAGGAAGACCATAGTTTGTTTGATCCGATCTTCCTAAGCATAATTTTAATGGATGCCTTTACTGTAGGCCCACCAAGAACACTCAGATACTTGATCTAGAACAAAAAATAACAATAATTAATTAAATATTTTTTTTCTAAAAATAATATCATTGGCATATCATCAAAGATGCTGCAGTTGAGTTGGTGTGACTACACAGCTTCAAGGCCTCCTACTAAATATGAAGCTTATATGCATTGTACTGTGCAGGGTACACTTTTAAAAAGCTACTGTAAACTACAATCGCAAGAATAACAATAACATACTATGTTCTTTCTGAAGTCTGTTCCTTTTAGCTTTTCTTCTAGGTCATCAAGTTCCTCTTTTGCATCTAAGGGCTGCAGGAACATGTCCTCCATATCAAAATCCAATGGTTGGTGATTTGCAGCTTGCCGCCGCAAGAATGAAAGCTGTTCTTTTTGATTTTCTACTATTGTGTCCAACTTCATTAGAACATTTTTTTTGAAAGCTGACAAAATAGAACATAAAATGTATGTTGATTTATGTTGTTTTTAAATTACTGTATAATAAACTGTGCAAGTAGCTGGCAGTAGTAGATGGTACAGTATTATTAGGAATTAAAAATTGTTTTGAATTTTACAACCTTAGTTACGCTTTAACAGCATGTACTATGTTCATGTGCCTGCTAGCCAAGTTTAAAAAATTGAATGTCCATCCCATTTTAGATAATGGCAAGAAAAACTTTAGCAATAGGTGATTCGCCTGGTATGAATCACCAAATAAAAAAAAATGTAGAAAATATTAACAAAATTTCTATTCTGAACTTTTCTGAGGATTAAAATTCTTGTTTTTATGTATGAATGTTATTTTTTGATTGTACTTACTTTCATCGGTGCTCTGGGTGATTGACGTTATTGTTGCAATACGTCGTGATGTAGATGGTGTTGTTAGATTTGGTGGCCCCACCATCTCATCAAAGTTTTTTCTTCCAGCACGTGGTGTACTTATTGATTGTGGTGGTTCGGGAAGCTTAGGAAGGTCCATTACCTTTTCTGCATTTGATTTCTTTTTCTTTGCTGAACCAATGCTTTCTGTAAGTGAAATAAAACGAAGTGTTAGGCTTCCAAAAATTGAACTGAATATATTCATCCATAATTTTGGTTTGTAGGGATTCATTCAAATCAGCCATTTGACCACTGTAGGTATTGAAGGTGTGCTGGTTTGTGTTGCTAATATAGGTCATAAAAAAATTACAAAAAATTGTATGTCATTAACAACATGTATACCTTCGCTCTCTGCTTCATAGTCTGAATCATCAGCAAGGCGCTTTGGTACTCTTGATACCCGCCTTCCCAACTCTTCATCTGAGTCATTACTTTCAACAACAGAGTCATTCTTCGCCTGATCTCTGTACTCCTTTGCCTTCTCATATAATTCTGTAAATGTAGTCATTTTTTTAATCAATCATAGCTTTATAAAACTGTATTTTAGTTAGTTTGGTGGTTTAAGGAATAATGGATTTAAGTTTAATTTTAGATTATACAGGTATATTTTCACTAGGCTATTTAATAGACTAGTAATAACATTGTTTAATTTTTCCTTTCACAATGGGAGAAAATAATGCAATTTTGCTCAAGCACTGTTAGTGTTACTTTAGATAAAGATTAATTTTTAGCATAATTTAAGAATGGACTTAACATAACATAACATAAAATAAATCTTTATTAGTTATCATTTTGTAGTGATAAGATACTAAACTTAGTGCAAATAACATATTGATAACTTTGGATACATTAAAAGTGTTTGTGATTCAGAAATATTTTTTCTTACCAGTGTATTTCACTATCCTTATAGGATACAAGGGCCATTTTGGGTCTGGAATTTCATGCCTTTTTGCCCTTGAAACAACGTTTTGCCTTGGCCAGTAGCAGTGTAATTTCTAAAAAACAAAAGTTAAAGTGGTTATCTTTCTATTTTTAATTGTTTTTTCTTCATACAGTGGTACAATACAATAAGTGGCTATAACAAAATACTTACCTCCTGTTTTTTTATTATCCATTTTTCTGAGACAATGTCCACTGCCTCTTCATCATCAAAAATTACTACGGCAAAGTTAGTCATCTGTGGGATGAAAATATTATTTTTATGTTTTTATTGTTTTAATTTAATACATATGTTATATGTCCAACAAATGGCAATGAAAAATTAATTTCTTAAATACTATTATTAGGTTGAGCGTCGTATTGTAAGATTTACCTACTACAGTATAACCCTTTGTTACTCAAAAAAAATACAACAATCCAATCCCCATTGGACCGAAATAAAAGTGATTGAATCGTGTAGTGTACAACTCATTTGGTATGTCAGTAAAAAAATAGTATTTATTTTTGGAGCACAAAACATCATTTTTTTGGTTAAAAATGGTTAATACAACCTGCAAACCTCTAAAAAACATTGCAAACCTCATGAAAACTAAATAATTTATTTTTGGAATTATACAACCTTTTTTTAACACAATTATTTCTAACCAAAAAATATGTTTTACCCCCAAAATAAGTAGGTAACAAAAAAACTGAAATACAACCAAATGAGTCGTACACTAAATGATTCAATCACTTTTATGGGAGTTGGGGTTTGCTATGTTTTTTTGAAGGTTTGCAGGTTTAACAATATACCACTTTTGACACCATTTACAGTAGAATCAATAAAGGTTAAAAAAAATCATTAACATCTACATCGTAGTGATCAAACATAGTATCATTCTAAAATAGTGATTATAATATTAAAAGTTTCAGTTACATTTTAAAATTACTGTAGATAGATTTTATAGCCTGTGTAAAATTCCCATGAAGATTGTTTCTTCCCCCACCATTACTTTGATTGCCTGTTGTTTTAATTCAGCTTTTGATACCACTCTTATTGATGCATTGCAATTGCGAACTTTATGTACACCAATGAGACGCGAGTTGCATGGATTGTCAAAGGCATCTTGAGTTCTTCTATAAACCCTGCACAGATATTTTTCTTTATCCCAATGCACTTTTCCCACAACTTCTGCACACGAGTCATTTGATAGCAAAAATGCATTGTTTGGCTCAGCTGTTGAGATGTCATCAGTACATGGAATATTAATTAAACTAGCCTTAGAAGTTTCAGCTAACCTCTTAGATATTTGAACTAGAGGATTTTTTCCAGAACGAACTAATTTTTTCAAGTGTTGTAAATAGTTTTCAAAGGGAAATGCTGAGCAGTTGTCAAGGCTTCCGAATGATTTTGCTTCATCAGCAAGGTGTACCATGCTGTGGACATTGTACACTAAAAATTCATTGCCATACAGAACACGTCCCTGCTCATTGAAATATAACATCAAATTATGTGCATACTCTATATAGGTTGCAGCTAACCTTGGTGAAACAAGAATACAGGTGGCAATGCTTAAAGTCATAAAATGGTCAAAATATTTTTTTTGGAGTGTGCCTTTTAAACATATTTTCCCCGTATATAAAAGAAACTGACGGAACTCTGTTGCCTTCCATCTTTCAACCTCTGCTAGGCTACGAGGTTTTCTAGCAAAACATTTGGGGATAGATTTTTGCAGTGACACCAACTTTGTGCTGACTATGTCTTTTTGTAATTGAGACATCCTTACTCCCACCTTTCCTTTTGTCCACAGATATATTAACTTCCTTGTGACTCCTAAACATGACTGGTGCATGTAGTCAATTGGGAAACACTTAACCATATCTATTGGTAAATTGCAGAATGGTGATATTCGTTGCTGTTCCAATCCTACAGGACGAAGATGATGCTCCTGATTAGATTGCCTGCGGAAGGCAGCATCAGATCTGCATTCAAAGGAACGTACATCTTGGTATGTGATTCGTCCACACCAAACTCCACTTTGGTTACACTTATCGCAACCATAGTAACCAGAAAATGATTTGATTTCTTTAACAAAGGCTCTTGCTGGTGCATCACAGACAATGCATTTTATCTCTACTGGTATAGTTTTTTCAGCATTTTCTAAGTGAACTGTGAATCCATTTGTCAGAACATCATTCAAATCTTGTACTATTTCATTAAGAAATTTTAAGTTTTTTGGTTTTGATGTACCGTAAGTTAACACTACCGGAAATACATGGACAACACACCCATATTCATTATAGCACATAAAACAGGCCATAGAGATTTGTTAGAACTTTTGTGAAGAGGAATGCCATCTATGTTAAGAGATAATTTAATAGTTTGTACATTTTCTTGCATATCCTTTGGATATTTATGAAATGCACAAAGAAGTTGCTTCTTTAAACCAATGTAAATGTATTGCATATCAGACATTTCAGATGTTACTATATTTCTTGGTGTATTAAGTAATGTGCGAGCAGTTGCTGGTAAATTTGAATGGCCATTTCCCTGTAGTAATTTAAGTAATTCATCTGCAGCATTGTGTTTTATTTGATGTTTGTTTATCCAACTTGCTAAATCATCTACAAATTGATTATCCCTATCTTTTTCTAACTCATTTTCAAACTCAGAATCTGATGTTAATGGAATGTCATGGTCGCTGTAACCCATATGATTGTTTAAGTCATCGCTATTCTCTGAATCACTTCTGTGCTGAACATTTATGGGAAATTCAGGGGGTAAATCATTGACTACTGCTGTAAAATTTTGATCTAAAATTTGTTCTTCTTGTTCATGATTTAATTCATTTCTTTCAACATCATAGTGATGAGGGGGAAAATTATTGATGTTGCAGTTATCATCATCTGACGATGAACTAATTTCATTATGTTGTATTCTCTTTAAAGCACGGCTAGCTGCCATCCATTTTTTGTTGTACTCTGACTTTTTGTTGGTAGCCATCTGTAATTTTTTTGACTGAAAGAATGAATTGTTGTAAAAATTCTCGGTTTTTATTCTTATGGGTATTGCTAAACACCGCAAACCTCCAAAAAAACATAGCAAACCCCACCGAACCAACATAAAAGTGATTGAATCATGTAGTGTACAACCCACTGGGTATATCAATATAAAAAAAAATTAAATTTCTACTGACCCTAACCCAAGTTCTTATTTTTGGGGTAAAACATCATTTTTGGTCAAAAATGATTGCTAAACCCCGCAAACCTCCAAATAACCATAGCAAACCCCACCGAACCAACATAAAAGTGATTGAATAATGTAGTGTACGACACACTGGGTATATAAATTATTAAATTTTTACTGTTAACTACTTTTTTGTGGATAAAACATCATTTTTTGGTTAAAAATTAGCAATCATTTTTGACCAAAAAATGATGTTTTACCCCAAAATAAGTAGTTAACAGTAGCAATTTAATATTTCTTTTACATGGATATACCCAGTGGGTTGTACACTACATGATTCATTCACTTTTATGTTGGTTCGATGGGGTTTGCTATATTTTTTTGGAGGTTTTCAGGGTTTAGCAATCATTTTTGACCAAAAAATGATGTTTTACCCCAAAAATACTTAGTTAACAGTAAAAATGTATTATTTTTTTTACATGGATATACCCAGTGGGTTGTGTTTAGCAATACCCATTCTTATTTGTTTCTGTACAGATTTTGATGTCCGAACAAAAAAAATTAGAATTTCAATTATTTTCAAATTCTTACAATATGTGGTGTGTGTGGTGTGTACAAGCGATCGATAGAATAATGTTGTAGATACCGATGCTGTACCCACAATTTGAATTTCTTGCAATCTGAATTTTTTAACATTTTGTAACTTTGTTGAACAAGTAATAATTACTTATTTTGTGATTCTTTCCCATTAAATTAACAATCATAAAAATTCGTCAGAGTGATGATTTAATTTTGAGTTTAATGCTAACATTTGTTTTTAAGAAATCATAAATTAAATCTAGGTATTTTAGGTTCAGTTTAGTTGTTTTTTAGATTATGTGTACGGTTAAATAATAAATAAGTCAGATTTTTCAAATTATGTAGGTTCATGTAGTAAAATACTTTGTATTTATTCCTAAATTGCGAAATAACATTTTCTTAAACCAAAAAACACCGAGGTCTATAATAATGAAGTACTGCATAAAGCTATGTGTCACGAATGGGACAGCAAATAAACATGACTTTTCAGAAGGTATACATTTATCCTCATTATAAAAGATACTTAATCTGTTTTTTATTGTTGCCAGATAGTTGTTTTATATAACTTACTTTAAATTATAACATTTTATTATTATTTATTTATTTTTATTAAATATGATTTATAATGTCGTTGCGGACGAGACATTTTAACATCCAAATAGAACACTTTTGTCTAGGTTAAAAAATATTATAATTTTGCTATTAAAAGAATTGTTTTTGACACAGCGCAAACTTTTATTTACAATCATCAATATAATTCAACCATTGAAACACTGATAAAAGGGGTGGTATTGTTAAATCCTTCAAACATCACAAAAAAACATATTTTTAAACCCCATTGAACCAAAATAAAAGTGATTGAATCATGTAGTGTACAGTATGACTAAATTGGTATGTCAGTCAAAAAAAAAATTGTTAAAAATTGTTAAATACAGTACTTATTTTTGGGGTAAAACATCATATTTAAGGTTAAAACTAATTGGGTTAAAAAATGCTGTTTTACCCAAAAATATGTTGTAACAACAAAACTTTCTTTTAAATTGACATACCAAGTGGTAGAAAGGTTGTACACTACTACATATTCAATTCAAAATTCTTTAATCATCCCACACGGGGCAATTCAAATAAAAAGGTCTGGATTAAAATTATCTTACAAAATATCACAAAACACAGTACAAAATAACAAGAGTCAAATTAAAAAAATTTAAGAGTCAGATGGCCACTGCACTCGCAAAAACGAATTCCTTTTCCGGTTTGTTCTACATGCTGGGCATCGAAAGTGACACCAATGAGGCATTAGCTTGAAATCACTGAACAAGGCATGGTTAACATTTTTTAGAATAGCTCTACTTTTTTCTAGAGTTTGCATGTCACAAAAAGAAGATAAGCTACAAAGTTGACAACCTATTAATTTAGAACTTAAGTTAACAATTCTTTGTAGTGAGTTTTTCTCTTTGACCCTAACTAAGACTAAAAAACCAGCATAAAAGAGGAAAAAGTTAAAACGTTCTCAATATCAAGGAATTATAAAAAACCCTAAGAATTCAATCAATCAATTCAATCATTTTTATTTGGTTTTCATGAGGTTTGCCATGTTTTTTGAAGGTTTGCAGGTTTATGAATTATTTTTAACTAAAAATTATGTTTTACTCCAAAAATAAATACTATTTTTTTACTGACATACCAAAGTTGTACACTACACAATTCAATCACTTTTATGTTGGTTCAATGGGGGTTTGCTATGCTTTTTAAACAGTAAATGTAAGTGTATATTTTTTTTAATAACTAATTAACAAACTATAGCATTTATATATTGTGATATTATACAGAATTCCCACTGGCAATATAAAAGCTGAAATGTAAACATCAATAGTATCAAAACAAATGTAATGGTATTAAACTCAAATTAAAACAAATGAAAATGTCTATTCATTACCTTAATTTCACAATCAAACAGGTTGCTGTTGCTTCCAAATAGAAGTCAAATTTGTTGTGGACCAGCTGATGACAAAATTTAAAAATTTATGAAAGATAATACAGTACAGTATAATAATGTGCAAAGAGATATCAATTGTTGGCCTTGTTAACATTAATGCTAAACAAAGAATGAATTAGTTCAAAAATATAAAACAATTATAGGCTCAATAACTGACCAATCGGATTCAGTTAACTAAAATGATCAACCAATGAAGTGAATTATAGGCTAATGGCTGTTAACCATAGAGAAATTCTCCACATGAGTTAACAATTACAGTAAGTGGTTTTACACATAAACAATTAATCAGCAAGCAATCTCATGATCTGTGTTGTTTAATTCAAATAATGAGACAAAATTTGTATTAATTACTAATTAATAGAGTAATATTCAGCCTAAAAAAATACTTTTTAATTTAGTTGCAAACAAGAAATGGTTATTTGATTAATCATGGAGGTAAACTCATTGGCTTCATTTCTTTTAAGTCTAGTTTGCATTTCAATTGAATAATGCTAAATTTAACAAAAGTAACATTACCTAAATTCCATCAGCACTAAATGTGACCATGGACCTTTGCAGTTCCCACCAAGCTGACTTTCTCGTTGAACACTTTTAGATTTCACTCAATGACCAAAAAATAGATTACAAAAGACCTCGGCGTAAAATATTTAGGTGTACGTCAAATCCAAGTCTCACCAACTCTCTAATTCTAGTGAGAAATACGATCTGACGCAACGTCTCAAAATGATGTAATCATCGGCATGTAAATAAAAGTCTTATAATAGTTCAGACTCGCAAAGTTATTTTTTTCTATGGGTTTACTGTTACTGCTGAAGGTCCTTACTTATGACATATATTTTTACCATAAAACTTCAAAAGAACCCTAGGCCCTATAAGATTCTCCTTTTTTTAGGACTCTTGGGTGGGCTTCTTTTCGAGATTACTTTTGCAAACCAAACAGGGTGGGGAGGCGTTCTTTTTGAGAGCTTCTTTTCGAAAAGAAGCTCAGTGTAAACTACATCTCCCTGGTTCTACTGGGTAGTGTAGTTAAGAGCCATTGTCTGTAAAAATCAAAGATTTGGTGGCAGATGTAAAAAAATGGATTTCGCTCAAATTTTTACCATGAATAGACATTTCAATAAAAAGCATATCTACAACATTCATTTTAATTTTTAGCCTCCGTTGCCATGACAACGGTCAATTATCCAAATTTTGATGTTTTTGCCATTTTTCACAGATTTTCTATAGTGAAAAAGTACAAACTTGTATACTTATTTTAAGCAAAAATACTTACAGTATACAGTTTTTGTTTATAGCAGTGTAAACAACATGTATTGAGTTCCATTTAATGTAGAAAAAAAAAATTTACAAAATGGAGTTTGGTTGATACCATTATTTTAAAAAGGGGTGTTTTTTAAAAATATTTTTTTTATAAAAGTATACCTCATAAACGTACCTATAACTTTCAAAGTGGTGTTTTTATATCAATGAACTTTTGTAATTTGATAGTCAATAGGTTTGTCAACAATAATCACGAAAAAAACACTGGGGTAAATTTCGTACATAGGTTTTGTGTTGCCAGGAAAATACAAAAAATACAAAAAATACAAACAAAATATCAACAAACAAAACACATGAAACACAATTTAAATATGGCTAATACAATAATAAAATGTATATGTGGCTTGTCATAATGCTACTAGAGTCATACAAATAGTTTAGATAAAATAGGAGAATGTGTTGCCAGGTTTATTTCAATTAATTGCCAAAAAAACAGTATTTTGCATTGAAATACTGTATTTAGTTGATGGAAAATAACGTTAAACTTTGAAATAATTGCATCAATGGTTTTTATAAATGTTTACATCTATTTTGTGTAAAGAGATACAGAAAGACCTCCCAAAAAATCTGACCTTGTAAAGGTCAAAGGTCATTTGAGGTCAAAAGGGGTCAGAATGCAAAACAGGACAGGTCCCCACTTTACTACAACTATTAATGTTTGATCAAAATTTACAAGATAGTTCATAAAAAATTCTCAACAATTTTCATTTTTTATTTATAGTGTTACCTTAGCAACCATTTCTATGTGTAACTAAGGAAAGTAATTTTTTTAAAAACGTAAAAAATGGCGTTTTTATGAATACAAAGAATTTATTGCATTTGTAATTTTTCTCAATTTTACTTCTACTGCATTCTAATAATCTTAAAGTGATGACAAACTTGACCTTGTAAATTCATTCATTTTGAGGTCAAATGAGGTCAACATTTTACCATAGTAACTGTTTCTATGCGAAAATATTAAAAAAATAAAGGGTTTTTCATAAATACAAAACATTTTTTCTACATAGTTTTACATTTCTACTTTTTGCCAAATTTACTTTAAATACTGAATCCTAATAATCTCAGAAAGGAAGTCTTGACAAATCTGAATAAAGGTAAAAAATTGACCTTTAGTGTTATCTTAAACCTGTTTACGTAACTAAGGATAATTTTTTTTGAATAAAATATGGAGTTTTCATGAAAAAAAAAATTATATTTTACATATTGAGGTCAAATTACATCAACATTTTACCTATAGTGTACTGTAGCAACTGTTTCTATACGTAACTAAGTACAATATTTTTAATATGGGGTTTCATGACTACAAACAATTGATTATATAGCTTTACTACTTTTTCCCAAATTTACTTACCTACTGAATCCCAGAAAATGTCTGACCTTGTGAAAGGGTCATTTGTTGGGTCAAACTATGTCAAAATGTATTATTTATGTTATCTTAGAACCTGTTTCTATGCGTAACTAAGGATAATTGTTTTTTTAAATACAGTTGAACCTCCCGTAAGTGGCCATCCTCGGGACCTGGAAAAGTGGCCGCTTACGGGCGGTGACCCCTTACGGGAGGTTCTGCCGATAAAGGGCCAAAATCACGTATTATGGCTATACACGATACACGAAAAGAGCCTCTCAATTTTCCAGCTAATTGTATTATTATTTATAATCAGGTCGTTTAGTATTTTTTAGCATTTTCAGACAAATTTTAAAAGCTTTTATCATATGAAAAATGGTCGGTCACAATCTGTGTAGTTTTCTCATCTCTTCACAGTAATGTTTTTAAAACCGCTTCGAAATAAAGCCAATATAAAAAGAAATACAATAAACATGGACCTCTAATTCATAGGTCCATGCAATAAGTATCACATTTTTCGGGTGGCCGCTTACGGGAGGTCATTTATCATACAAAAAATCTCATTTTTAGTATAAAAAGGTGCCCGCAGCTGCTTACGGAGGTGGCCGCTTACGGTAGGTACCAAATGCACTAATTAGATAGGAAGAACAAACAGGCTTTTCAAATTGCGTCCGTTAAGGGAGGTGGCCGCTTACGGGAGGTGCCCGCTGTAAATAAAATATGGGGTTTTCATGAATAAAAATAATCACAGAAGAAAGTCCTTATGAATATGACCTTGTGAAACGGTAATTTGAAAATGCAAATAAGGCATGACTGCTAATAATCTACAAATTTAAATTTTAAAGATAAGTATGAAACATCTCAATTTTAGTTACCATAGTAACTGTTGCTATGCATAACTAAGGGAAATTAAATAATTATCAGATAATTATTAATTAATATTAATACTGAATCCAACCATCACAGTAAAAAAAATATAGAATTTAAAACCAATATTTAATATAAAGTGTGATATTTTACATGCTGACCTTAAATGAAATGAAATTTCACATCAGGGCTTCAATATTTGTTATGTAGCATTAACATACCTGAGTATATCATTGACTTTTGATTGGTTCAACTTTGGGGAGAAGAAAGTGGTGGATCCAGGAGTTTGAAATAGTAAGGGGGTTGGAGGCGAGGGTCTAAAAACTTAACTTTTTGTCCTATCTTTTGCATTGCAATTTTTAACTTGGGGTTGGTGGGGGCTTTGAGAAAGGGGGAGGGGGTGTGAAGGAGGAGTTTGAATCCATCTATTGGTTGGGCGATGGTAGCGGCAGTGTGGGTGGTGCTTGAATGCATGCATTTAACACTCTATAGTGGATGATCGACCAAAGTGTTGCAGTTTATCTTTTTGTGGTTATTGTCGGGGTAGGGAGAGGGGGGGGGGGGGTGGGGGTGGTAGTCGAAAGTGGTGGTGGATGGGAATGTGGGATCTGCTTAGGTTAGCAAATAAAAAAAGTAAAAAAATGAAAGAGGAGCTTCAAAATAAGAGAGGAGTAATCTGTTGCAAAGATTAAAATTCACAACGATCTGATAATTTATTCAAATTTCCAGAGGATATAACCTATAAAATGACATTAAAACTGGAAATTACAGAATCTATAATTAAAAATATTGGTTTTTTTTCTTACAACACAACTAGAACTATATAAAACATTAAGAATTTTTCTTACCAAAGAGTTTTAAATCAATTAATCAAAGAAAATAAAATGTTTTTACTAATATACCATGTTTTTTTTATATCAAAATGCCTATGTTTCTCGCAACACTGCTTGTAGATTTTTAAATTACCCCAGTATTTTATTTTAGAAATCAATTATTAAACCTTAGAACAACCTATTTCTAATAAATCAGCTAAAAAAATACACCACTTTGGGCGTTATGGTGAAGTAAAGTTTAGTTGCATTTAACAATTTAAAAAAAGTGAAAAACACCCCTTTTTAAATAAATGGTATCTCCCAAAGTATAAAATCAAAAATATAAAAAAAATTATGAAACAGGTACACAATGCATTGTTATTATGCATACACTAATTATTTTTTATAATTAAATGAGCAAAACAAAAATATCGTTCATCAAAGTAGTACCAATATCCATTTTAAAAAACCTTAAAAAAGGACAAAATTTGTCAAAAACACAAATTTGGCCGTTGCCATGGAAATATATGTGTGAAATAAAAAATACTTCATAATTGATTTCTCTTAACACATATATAGCCATGTGCAAAATTTGAAAGAAATCCATTTTTTTGAGTCTGCCACTATTTTTGATATTTCTTTGATTCTTACAGACAATGGCTCTTAATTGTGTTTGGTAAAATTGCTATACCACCAGTCCATTGGGAGTGACCTTCTCAGATATCACAAGATTTTATGAGAATTCTATGCTAATCATTGAAGGCTACTTTCAGTTAAATATTGTATTTGTTACCACAGTGTTATTTTGTCATTTTAACAAAGGTACTTTTCTATAATCTATAATAAATGAACTACAGTATTACTTGCCAGTACCGTACTGTAGTTTACATATTAAGATTTAGAATATTCAAGTATATGTTATGATTTCCATTACTAAATTGACATTACTAAATTTAGATCTTATTAGTAATATTGTTAAGGCTTTCAACCAATCCATTAATACTTGTGTGACTCCTAGTAATACTAATGAAGATATGCTAACTGATGAATCTCCCCAGCCTATTAGGATTGTACTACCGTACAAGGATCAAACTTGTTGTAACACGGTTACTAAACAACTTAAACAACTTAGTGCGAAGATTGAAAACGATATTTTACCAGTATTTACTAGTCGTAAGATAGGTGACACCTTAAAACCTAAAGAAATGAAACCCAGAATCATTAATTCACAATGCGTGGTGTACAAATTTCAATGTGGTTTGTGTGATACAAACTATGTCGGTTACACTTGCCGACACCTTTACAAACGCATTAATGAACATAACAAAAGTATTATAGGCGATCACCTAAAACAACATGGCATAACTGGTGATATCTCAGAATACTTTAGAGTCTTATCTAAATGTAACAATAAGTTTGATTGCCTAATTAAGGAGATGTTGTGGATCAAAGAGATAAAACCTACACTCAATAAACAATCGGATTCCATCAAAGCTAAATTGTTTATCTAACTCAGTAGGAGGAGCTAATTACTTAATTAGCCCTCAATTAGCATTTCCTGTCACCAACTTTGGTGCTTAGTGCACATAATTATTATTGTTTTGTATTCACTTGATCTTGAAAATGGTTCTATGATGGTACCGAAACGTCGATCTCTATTTTTGTCATTAAATTTTATATTGAAATTATATAGTAAACGTCTTTTAATTCGTAAATTGACATATTCAATTATTTTACACATTTTTTTTAGGAATGGTAAAAAAATGATCTATTTCAAATTGTATATTGTATACAATTTAAATATTGCTAAACAATATATTAAAACTATGCATATCATAGGGTGTACAAATTGTCTTCAATCTGATATCTAGCAATTTCCACAAATGTATATTTAGGAAGATACATTCCTATGTAGATGGAATCAAACTTTAAAAATTATTGAGACAGCTGCAAAATTTGGTGTCCATGAATATGAACTTGTACTTAATAAATTACATCCTTGTGCTAAGGGTGAGTGAATATATAATAATTGTCCCTCTGAATATTAATTTTTATAACAATTTATAATAATTAAAATTAACTCAAATTTGATTACTATTGAAGAGTGCTAGGTTTGTACTAATATGTAATAGAGTGTATCATCATGGTATTATTAACACTTGCAAGTGTTTTAATTTTTGGTTTCTATCCTTAGGGCACAAATACCATAAGATACAATTATGTTACAATTAAAACATTATAAACTATATGGAACGCTGCTTGCGCAACAATTCAGCGAATTTAATTTCGCAAGTGTTGTCGCAGGGTGAATGAAATGCTTCAATGATAAACATTTTTTTGTTAAAAGAAACCTAATTTGTCTTTCCTGGCCATGATTTTATCCAGCATTTCAAATCATCATTCCAAAAGCTGATTCTTGCAGCAATGACTTCCATAAATATTTTTGTTCCTACATTACAGTACTTGACACTCAAGGCTAATGGTAATGAGGTAACCAATGCATCATTGGTTTCACTAACCAAATTTTCCCTTAGTTTCTCACTTTGAATTCTTTGTATCATAATAATCTCCATGATCTCAATTATTGTATATAATCTTCTATAACAATAAAATTTATATATTTAATTAATTACAAAAAGAAAAACATTTTGCTTTTATTGAATCAGATTTTTTATTTATATTTATTTGGATTTACACCTTTAAATCGGTGGCACGCACACAATATTACGTAACAAATAAGTAATCAAACTATAACATATAACTACAGTAATACAATTCCCACCCCCACCCCACCCCCTTTTCTTTAAATTTATTTAATACAGCAATGATACATACTTGTTTCAGAGTAATATTAATACATGAGTAAAAAAAACAAATTCCACCTCAAAATCTATTCTCATACTGGCTTTAGTAGCAATTTTTAGTAGCTTTTATACCATGGATTTCCTCCATGCTTATACGAAAAACTATTGGTTTACAAAAAGCAAAACACTTAATTTGCCCCAACCTATTTTCCTGTTGAGTTAATCTAAGTTCTATAAGGTTCCTCTAATTCTATTTTAGTGATGATAATAGGTGGTGATTGTGCTCCCATTACTGTACATTCTTGATAAATTGTGCTTTTAGACAATGTATTTAAAGTCTACTAAACACTATTGGATGATTTTCATATTTGATATTAAAGTATACAGTATTTTGGTTTAGTTAAATCATATTTATTATTATATATTATTTTTGATTAATTTTGTTTATAATGAAAATGTAATACATATACCTGTTATTATTATTGTTACATTATTTTAACAAATGAAGCAACAAATTTATATAACATTTTAAGAAATTTGTCATTGATGAATAATAATTACCAATTTAAAATACTCCTTTTCATTTTATTATGTGAACTCTTTGTATAGATATCATGTAAAAACACAATCCTTGTATTGGGGGATGATCTCATGAAATTTAAATCCATTAAAATACAAGGTACATGAAAATTATGAATCAAACTATAAAATGCTTTTTCGAAATGAAAAATAATAATTTTATTGAACATATGCTTTTATAACAGCAGCACACTTTGACATGAAGGTGAGGAAACTTAAACTATACTATATTTATATAGACAAATTACAAAAGTATGATATTTGACCTACTAAACTATTACAAAACACCTACATTAAAATACTACATTTAAAAAGTGGTTAGAATGATCATAAAAAATTAAAATTACACAGTAATGTCAATTCCAAATGAATATTATTATTATATTAATTATTATGAATGTGGGTTGTATTTATTGTTATTGTGTCATTGGTAATTTGGTTTAGTGGATGGTGGTACTATCTGAGTGTTATCTGTTTAATTTTAGTTTACTTTTTATTTTATATTATATATATGTGTGAAGCCATGTCATCAATCAATCTCACTCATTTCCTGGTAACTTAGGCCCTATTTCTGCTGCCAATAAACAATATGGTATTTTTTTATACCTGCGACATGATCCGTCAACATCATGTTTTTATTTTCTGTCGCTGTTAGCTGTTTTACACACATGTATAGATATATTCGGCGAAAATGTGGAGCAAAGACGTCACAGTATTTACTATATAAATCTGTGTGGGGAAGCTAAAATTTCTGGTCAACTAAAAGGTAATAAAAGGGACAACCACATTTTTAAAGACATTTCTAAAAAACATAAAGCAAGAGTACGGAATAGACTTGTCTCCAAATCAAGTAAACTCAAAGCTGAAGAGCCTGCGAAAGCAGTACAACATTGCAAAAGACAATAACTCGGGGAGGGAATGAATTACTTGTCCCCATTAAGATGTTTTCTGTGCTCTCACAACATCTCTATCACTAGGGCTAGGCTGTTGAAAGTGAGACGTAAAACTTCCTTTAAGGCTTTATTGCGACTTTTAATTATCGACCAAATAAATGAATGGCAATTTGGGTAAAAAGGATGAAATTTAACACGACTACCCAAGAAGTATTGTTAGCAGAAACGGGGTACTGAAAAGTACGATATAAAAAATACCGTATTTTATACCGTATTTTTAAACCGTATTTTGAGTAGTTGCAGCAGAAACAGGCGCTTATTCTATATGAATGAGTCAGGTATATCAGAGGTGGGCCTGTAACCAGGAATGTACCTCTGGTCAAGACTTCAATAACTTTTGCTCCCATAGGATACAACTGGGTTCATTTACCTTTTATAAGTACTACTAGTACTGCATAATTAGGACACGGTAAAGTCATATCTGAATTGAAGTTCTAATATATATATTAATAGTTTATTTTGTATTTTTGTAGTTAAGTTAAGTGTTCTCCGAATAAATTATTAGTAATGGTCTCCCTTCCTTTGATGTTTTTATGGCCTCCAGATGTTACTTGCCAGTGTTTGCAATAGAGATAACATTAAATGAAGTTAGGTAAGAATTATTAATTGGCTTAAACAAATTTATGATAATAGGGTAAAGTCAAATAAAAGTAAAATTAATTAAAATCAGATATAAATTTTAATAGAAGAATAACAGCTATTTATCTCCCTGGCTCAATGTAGTTATGAAATTAGAGAAGGTAAAGGTTGTTGATTTTAAAGATACATTCCAATACACTTGCTTTAGATAGATATTTATGTACAAATAGGTCATAGTTTTATCAATATGGTAACTACACAACAAATTTACCAAATACCAGTTCATTGCAGACTAATGGAAATTTGGATAACATTTGTAAATGTTTGTATGTCTATGCGTATGAAACTCAAATTGCCAAATGTCTTTAATCCTCTAAAAATAGAACGACTATACAAAGTTTGTCGCCATGTGAATAAAAATGCTTCAATGATAAAAATGTTGTTGTTAAAAGAAACCAATTTCCTGAGATTTTTTCTTGGTCTTGTATCCTGCATTTCAAATCATCATCAAGAAAGCTGACTCTTGCAACACCACTCAAGGCTAATGTACTTAATGCATCATTGGTTTCAGTAACCAAATTGTCCCTTAGTTTCTCACTTTTACCTCTAATAATCTAAACTAGTTATGTTATGGCTAACTTGATTAAAATTTATTGGAGTAACTTAAGTAATCAAACTGGTGTCAATACTTATAATGATATAGTTATCAATAGTCATGTTTCTGATGTTAGGGAAAATTATATAGATTATGTCAATGATGATCCACAAAAAGTTCTGGATGATATAAGAATTTCATTTGAAGATGTTAAAAGTTCAATACTTCATTCTAAAAACAATAAAGCACCTGGTGTTGATGGCATCACTAACGAATTGTTAAAGAACGGAGGTGACTGCCTTATTAGGTCACTTACATATCTTTTAAACTATTTTGTTACATCAGAGAGAATTTCCACCGAGTGGAATAAGGGATCATTATACCTACCCATAAAAAAGATAACTAGAGGTATTACATTATCATCATGTGTTGCTAAAATTTTCAATCGTATTATTTGTGATCGTATCTCAGAATTTCTTTAGAGTAATCTAGTATTGTTACGGAAATCCAGGGAGGCGCTTTAGGAAAAATCATAGATGTGAGGACCACATATTTACACTTAAAGCATTACTGGCTACGCGTAATGCGGAAAATATGTTAACATACTTAGCCTTCATGGATTTCATTCTTTTGACACGGTTTGGCGTAATGGCCTTTTGTCAATAGCATGGAATACTGGTATCCCTGGTAAAGTCTGGAAAATTATTGATAAACTTTATACAAATGTCAAATGTAATGTTAAGTTTGATGATATTGTAACTGATTATTTTATGTCGATGGAGGGGTTAAGCAAGGCTGCGTATTATCACCGACCTTATTCTGTATTTTTATAAATGAACTCTCCAAAATGTTTTATAATGAAAATGTTGGATGTCATACTTTGGGCACAAAAATTAGCTGTCTTTTTTGAGCTGATGACGTTGTCTTTCTCAATTAAAAGTATTCTGAATAATACTGGATTTAATAATGTATTCTCAAATAACATACCTATAGATTCAGGTTTGTTTAAATCTTTAAAGTGTGTTAATTGTCAAATGTATGAATTGGATTGGTTTAAAAAAAAGCTGTACCAAAACCATCATTATCACTTTATGTTAAATTAAAAAAATTGCCTGAGTTAGAAAATTATCTTACTGTTAAAACTGATTTTCTTGGTGCTCAATTGAAATTTAGGGCAAGATCAAATACTCTTCAACTTGAAAGTAAATTAAGTAAATGGGATATGAATAATACTGGTAATTGTATATGTTATGTAAGGATGAACTTGAAGATTTATATCATTTTATGTTAAATTGTAAAGTACTACAAAAAGTGCGAATTTCAGAATTTGAATGCTTGAAAAAAAACCGTAATGATTCTGGTCTATCAGATCTATGGAATTCACTCCAGTTAAATAATTCAGAGGTTATTTAATGATTATACTTGGTGGTGATTGTTCTGTTCTCATTCCAACAATGTCGATTAATATGGTAAACAAAGCCCATGAAATTCTTGATAAATTCTGCAAATCATATGTTAAGAAAGCATGGGCCTTTAGACAACGTATCAAGTCTAACATTATTGAATGATTTTTATATTTTAGTTATCTTACTGTTTTCTTTTGTTAATCAATTCTGTTTACAGTCATCAAATAATTCACTACAGCTGAAATAATCTAATCTATGCTTTCCTGTTTATTGATTGTCCCTAATTTGGGTTCCTATTGTTCCTTATTATTTTTGCTGGTAACACTGTGTATCAAGAGTGTGTATATCTTAACATAGATCTAAGTACTGTATATTCCTTTGTTCATATACTAATTGATATGCTATTTAGTTTCCAAAGTATGTGGATTGCATTTAATTGGTATTAGTATTACAGTTTATTTTTAATTTGGTTTTATC
The DNA here is from genome assembly GCF_963402885.1 of Antedon bifida. Classification (NCBI taxonomy): domain Eukaryota; kingdom Metazoa; phylum Echinodermata; class Crinoidea; order Comatulida; family Antedonidae; genus Antedon; species Antedon bifida. The sequence continues at coordinate 7,201,497 of NC_136229.1, read as the reverse complement.
AAATTTCCGTTTAATCGGAGTATTATCTGTTTTAATCTAGTCTATTTTTATTTTTATACTCAAATTTTAAAGGAGCAAATTTAAAATTCAAAGCAAGAACCAATAATTTAGACCATTGTAATATTTGTCAAACTAATTCAATAGAAACAATTGATCATTTCTTATTTGTCTGAAAATATATCCTCCATAAGAAACACTTGTTTTAATGAATTGAAAAGGGACTTATGTACAATTGATGAATACTATTGTAATATTTGTCAAACTATCAATAAAAACTAATTTATCATTTCTTATTTTTGACTTATTTCTTATTTGAATACTATTTGGAAATGTTTTTTAATGGTTCAACAAAATTTAAACACCATTGATTACTAGATAACATCTATGATTTATATCAAGATAAAACAATTTGCTCAATTTTTGGACTTTAATTGTAAATCATTTTTAATTACAGCTATAGTTAAGTCTAGGACCTGGGTCAAATTTGTATGCATTTAATTTAGGAGAGAACATCTCAACTGTTAGGATAATTTGACACCAACGAACAACATGGAATGTGTGCTGAATTCGCTATCCGGGGCGACCATGCCCAAAATCAGGGTCACTGACATTTGACCTAGAAATGACCAAAAAACACATTTTCTGGTTAAATTATTCTTTAAAATGCTACTCAACTTGTATTGACAATTTTTAATTATGAAACTAATTGTATGGAAAATGTGCATATTTTCATTACTTTTATACAAAAAACAAGTATTTGGTAGTGTAATTGTTATGTTTTTTTATATAATATTAAATTATTTAAGTGTTTGAAAAAACTATTTGGTATCAAATGAAAGCCCATTAAATATTCTATCCATTGCTACCCAACTTGTATTAAGAATCTGTAATTATGTTGTATTTTTTTTATATCTAGGCGGAGGATAGTCTAGATCATTATCCTATAACACTAACAGTTGAGATACTCTCTCCTAAATTGATGCATACAAATCTGACCCAGGTCCTAGACTATATGACTATACATTCATTTTAACTATTATTCATAATGGGTGTTAGTTTGTCCAATTTGTTAAATTTATTGGATATTTTACGTACTGGTGGCCATCTCGGATTTGACACCCTTAATCTTTTTTAGAAAAACATCTTTTTTGTATTACTTTACAACGTAGAGAAACTAAATCAGCTGGAATTTTGCTTTTAACAAAAAATGACAAAAAAATTACATAGTGGCCTATTAATATGAATATATATGTTCCGAGTATTTTGATACCAATATCATTTTGATAGACCAAAGGGTTACGGAGATAGGGCAATTTGGATGCCATTTTGAAATTGCATTGAAAATCTGTAACTATGAATAATGATGTAGATTTTTTTTTTTAATTTGCATATTTTATTAATTTTTGACAAAAATGAGTATATTAAATAGTGTAAATTTATTTTGGTTTATTTATAATGATTAAATTATTAAAGTGTTTAGAAGATTGTGCATATTTTGACAAAAATGAGTACTGTATACTGTACGTAAGTGCAAGTAGTGTACATTTATTTTGTATAATAAATCAATATTTTTTTAGTTTTAATGAAATATGTGACACTATATCAAATGAAAGCCAATCAAATATGCTATCCAATTGAATTGTAAAGTTAAAATTAATAAAGCTACTTTAGAAAATGTTTTATAATATTATAAATAAACCAAAATAAATTTACACTACTTACTGTATACTCATTTTTTTTCAAACACTGATGATGTAATGATTTAATATTATATAAATAAACATACCAATTACGCTACCAAATATTCATTTTTTTGTATAAAAGTAATAAAAATATGCACATTTTCCATACAATTATCTTCATAATTAGAAATTTTCAATACAAATGCTTTTATTTGATACCACACAGTTTGTCCTTGGCATTTTAAAGAATAATTAAACCTGAAAATGTGTTTTTTGGTCATTTTTGGGTCAAAAGTCAGTAAAAGCATTTCCAGTCATTTTTTCGCTAGAGGTTGTGTTAGACTGAATATAAATATGAATATTCTGAACAATTTTTCACCAAAAGCAAATCTGTACGACAAGTGGTTGTCGAGATATAAGAACCACACATTTTTAACTTAAGACCCTGATTTTGGGCATGGTCGCCCCGGATAGCGAATTTGGCACACATTCCATGTTGTTCGTTGGGGTCAAATTATCCTATAACAGTTGAGATATTCTCTCCTAAATTAAATACAAATCTGACCCAGGTCCTAGAAAACAGAAACAGTAAAAAACATTTCAATAGAATAGATTTTACTATTATGAAAATTGTGCATTGTCAATTGTCCTTAAGATCGACAATTGTCCTTAATATGCACTTATTTCTTAAATGTATTGTTTATAGTTCATAGATTTTACAAATATGGTACAGTATTGTTAATTGTTATAACTTTTTGTGAACATTTTGTATGGGTTGAACCTCTCGTTACGTGTTCCTCCGTTTTAAAGGAGAGAAACCAATAACTATTATTATTATATTATGTTGGCACCTTTATCAACTCAGTAAAGGCACCATAGCAGAGCTATTAAAGCAACATAATATAAGTCTTATTGAAACTTTTAATCATTTTAGGATATTGTCTAAGTGCAAATCCAAATTTGATTGTTTAATTGCTTAATAAACAAAGCTATTCAGTTAAAGCTAAATTGTTTATTAATTAAGAAGGAGGAGCTTAATAACTTAAGTTCTCAGTATTGTAGGCCTTCTTTGATGTTAATTAACCAATTAATTAGTATTTCCTGTTACCCATTGGTGTTTATTGTTTTGTATAATTCGATTCGGTCTTGTTTTTTGTTATTAAATTTTATTGTCAAGTTATATAGTAAGCGTCTATTAATTAGTATAACAACAACATTTTTATATTTAATGACAAAACGTAGATAAAACGATTTTAATATTATTTTACAAATCTGTTGTCCTTAGCATTTTAATTAATTAATTAAAATATAATAGATCTGACATAAGATTATGTGTACCGCGTACTCATATGACAAGATATAGGAATTCTTTTTATCCAAATTCAATTTTTCAAATTTAATCAGGCGCTAGTTTTGTTACTTATCATTTGTATTATGTATGCCAAAGGAAAGCAAATTTCCACAAATTATTGGACGAATAAAATATATATTATATCTGATCTTAAAACTTTTTGAAAATGGAACATGTTCCCAATGTTAAATCATTACAGTGGCATATTATAACAATAGACCTATTATAATTTATAGGTCCATCAATGATACCAACACACAGATTTATTTCATTTATTTTATATACTATCATCATGTAATTATTTTTAAACCATGATTTGACCAAAAAGATTGTATCCTTTTATTTTGTATATTAATTGTAGTAAGGGATTGTAATGCTTTTATAACCATATTACTACACAATTAACTGCTCTTAGTCTTATCTCTGTGAGTGACAATAAAATCTCCCTCCCCATTAAATAACACCCCTCCCCCCTTCTACCCTAATGACATTCACACAGAGGTTCCAAATATATTGAAAAGATCATTTTTTTATGTTGCGTTATTAAAAATCTGTAATTTAACGAGAAAATGTGACTTTTATACGCAATTTTTTCCACTCATGTCGTAAATTGTTTACCACAAATGCGATGGAGCGTGACCGAAATTACGATACGCCGTCAGCGCCCGTTGACAAATATGCTATAAAACCTTTAATTGACTATTTATAGAATAATGTAAATTTAATTTACAATAAATACTAATGACATAATAAAGAAATCCAAATATAAATTGAAATATTTACAGATAATGTGTTTAAAAATATCCAAATAAAAACGGCCTTCCATAACATAAAGTGCGCCCTCAATCGTCATACATTTATCAAACTTTTGAATTTTATGTTTATGTTTTATGCCATCACAAATGGCAAAATATATTTTTCGACTTTATGTTATTGTTAACTAGATTAAGAAGGAAAAAATCTACAAAGTCTACAAGATAATAATTTCACTTAACAAACTTTAACAGCGGAAAACGGCCAGTTTGTGATTAGTCAGAATCAGAAAATATTTACTCATTCTTCCCTAAAGGATGGTGGAGCTGAATTGTATTGGCATCCCACATTGTGTGACGTTTTTGAGACATTTTAGAATAAATTTCATCCCAAGTGTTATTTGAAAATATATTATTGAAAAAAAAAACCAAAACAACGCTTTTCTCAATTACGTTGTTGCCAAATTGAATACTGGTTCTAAGTTGTGTATGACCAAATCGAATTAACACGGGTGTTAAGATAAACAAATACACCATCATCCAGACTGTACCTCCCTTCCTAGACTCATAATAACTACTGTACGCATCTTGGCCCACTACAATTCAGAGAATTAAAACGCATAATATTTACGAGAGACTTGTTTCCATTAAGAATCTTCATTGAATGTCAACAACCATATTATTATTTTCCCATAAAAAAGGCCTATATAAATTTGGAAAAGAAACATTATCAAACTTTGCTAAGAAAAATATAAGATAAGAACTAAAAACAAATACATGTAAAAACTGCAGGTGTGCTAGGCAGATTCCGACTATACAGACATTTTGCGAAAGATCTGATCCTGTTATTTTTTCTAATGTCCTTTCTATGACTTAATAATCGCGATAGTTTTTAAATTGTCTGAATTTTATTTCAAAACCCAATACCTACAGCAAAATTAACTCGCAAATATAACAGGAAGGTTTTCCAAACGCCATGCTCTGTTGTCAAAATCTACAATTATTGTGTGAAATGAGAATAATATTATATCTTATATCTTTGAACAATGTAAATATAGGTTAACTATTTCAGCGGTACGTTTACAATCTGCGTAGGAACCTTTTTGAAAAGTCTTTGTAGGGCCTCATCGCATAAATGTGTTTCTTTCATCTCTGTTTATTCCGTTCCGTTTACATTGTATGTTTGCCAATGTTTTTATTGAATTAAAGATTGATAGTTGGTAACTAATGTAAAGAGGGTTTGTGCAAAATGTGGTCATCCCTAACCAGAGCTGCTTAGAAGTAGTTTTGGTCATATATTTTGTAGAAACAGCACTTGTGACAAAATCCGCCGTCAATATGTGCTGACAACCACATTATTTTGTGCAAACTTGCCACCCTCAATGTGCAATTGATGTATCAAATGATTTCTACACTTGTGTTGTTTTTGATGGAAATATAGGTTCAAATCGGCAAAAAATCATCACCCAAACATGACGCCGTTATATGTAACAAATTTTGATGTTAAATGTGCAAATAATATTTTTTAATCAAAAAACTGTTTCGTTTGCTAATGTGAGATTGAACGGCTGGTAATAATATGTATATTTTGTAACACGAAACATTTTTTTTGTGTTCAATTCAATTCAAATTCACATTTATTTAGCCAAAAGCAGCATGGACCTTACACTCGAAAAACGGCATTCTGTAGTAGTACCGGTAGTAAGTCCATTTACAAAAATAAAAATAAGTCATACTATTATTGCTGAGAATTATAAATTAACTTCAATCTGTGGAAGTAGTGTCATCATCAGCTATAGACACGATCGTACATCCAATATCATCGGACAAAATGTGTTGTTTTTTAGAAGACAGCATCTTTTATTCTGGATTACACAATCATATCTGCAAGGTGGACAAGGACGACACATCTCATTTTGGATATTGCATTTTTGCTATTTATTATTGAATTTTTCAAACAAAAATATGATATAGATAGTAACAACGGATAGGATTATGTGCTAGATGTATCCCGGGTCGTCCCTATGCAACGTATTTTGGTGTTGAAATATTATACTATATAGGGGGCGCTATAACAAGCAAAAATTGTATTCATAAAAGCATGCACAGCAAATTCATATCCAAATATCAGCAACAGAATTCATTTACGGCCTACAGAATTTTGCAAATCAAGATTTTATAAGATATCTCAACGTTAAAATCATATTGATGTTTTAGTTAACCCCTTCTCTGCGTATACCCGGTACTACCGGGTATAAACAAACGTCGTTGAAATACCGGGTATGGGCAAAACAATTATTTAATCGTATTTGCCTATAATATATAGCACCCTCTATATTCTTTCGATGAACTTGAATATTTTTGCAAGTCATTAAAAAAATTTTCCAGCAAAAAAAACGGCCCTCTATAGTTGTATTATCGTCTTGAAAATAATGCGCCCTCTATAGTTAATTAATTAATTAATTATATATAGTATAGTATATATAATAGTATTTCTATCTTGGAAAGTTGTTTTGAGTAGCGTAATGGCGGCAATTTTGAAAGTAACAAAAATTTACCAGCCCCAAACGTTTTTGGGATAGGATCCCGTTATTATCAAGAGGTGTGTATAACGTTAGCAAAATGTTTTCAAAATGTAATGGTTTCATTACAACGTTATTGTTAATGTTCATTTCACGTTAGTACTAAATGTTAAATTTAAACGGTTGTTGTAAATGTTTCAACGTTATCTAAAAAAGAATGTTTGGATGTTTCTAAAACGTTAGAAAAATGTTAACATGTTATGTAATCGTTTGTTTTAAATTGTAAACGTTTGTATAACGTTAGCAACAAGTTATTGAAATGTTGCTTGATGGTTTATTAGTACAACGTTAATGGGAACGTTCATTACACGTTAAATACTTGTTAAAAACAAATGTTATTTAGATGTCACATTATTTCAAAGTTATGTTGATGTTATATTTGAACGTTATTGTAAACGGTTTTTTTAACGTTAGCAAAATGTTACCAAAACGTTGTCTACTGGTTTACTTACAACGTTATTGGGAACGTTCATTGCACGTTAGGCCAATGTTAAAAACAAATGTTATTTAGATGTCACATTATAATGTTTATTGTAAATGTTATTTAAAAGTTATGTTGATGTTATATTTGAACGTTATTGTAAACGGTTTTTTTAACGTTAGCAAAATGTTACCAAAACGTTGTCTACTGGTTTACTTACAACGTTATTGGGAACGTTCATTGCACGTTAGGCCAATGTTAAAAACAAATGCATGTCACATTTTAACGTTTATTGTAAATGTTATTTCAACGTTATTTCAAAGTTATGTTGATGTTATATTTGAACGTTATTGTAAACGGTTTTTTAACGTTAGCAAAATGTTACCAAAACGTTGTCTACTGGTTTATTTACAACGTTATTGGGAACGTTCATTGCACGTTATGTCAATGTTAAAAACAAATGTTATATAGATGTCACATTTTAACGTTTATTGTAAATGTTATTTCAACGTTATTTAAAAAGTTATGTTGATGTTATATTTGAACGTTATTGTGAACGTTTTTTTAACGTTTGCAAAATGATATCAAAATGTTGTCTAATGGTTTATTTACAACGTTATTGGGAACGTTCATTGCACGTTATGTCAATGTTAAAAACAAATGTTATATAGATGTCACATTTTAACGTTTATTGTAAATGTTATTTCAACGTTATTTAAAGAGTTATGTTGATGTTATATTTGAACGTTATTGTAAACGTTTGTATAACGTCAGCAACATGTTATTGAAATGTTGCTTGATGGTTTATTTACAACGTTATTGGGAACGTTCATTACACGTTAGGCCAATGTTAAAAACAAATGTTATGTAGATGTCATTTTTTAATGTTTATTGTTAATGTTATTTCAACGTTATTTAAAAGTCATGTTGATGTTATATTTGAACGTTATTGTAAACGTTTGTATAACGTTCGCAAAATGTTATCAATATGTTTTCTAATGGTTTATTTATATCAATATTGGGAACGTTCATTGCACGTTAGGCCAATGTTAAAAGCAAATGTTTTATAGATGTCACATTTTAACGTTTATTGTAAATGTTATTTCAACGTTATTTAAAAAGTTATGTTGATATTATACCTGAACGTTATTGTAAACGTTTGTATAACGTTAGCAACATGTTATTGAAATGTTGCTTGATGGTTTAATTACAACGTTATTGGGAACGTTCATTGCACGTTAGGCCAATGTTAAAAACAAATGTTATATAGATGTCACATTTTAACGTTTATTGTAAATGTTATTTCAACGTTATTTAAAAAGTTATGTTGATGTTATATTTGAACGTTATTGTAAACGTTTGTTTAACGTTCGCAAAATGTTATCAATATGTTTTCTAATGGTTTATTTACAACGTTATTGGGAACGTTCATTGCACGTTAGGCAAATATTATTTAAAACAGTTATGTAGATATTGCTTTTCAATGTTATTTTGAATGTTTTACAGACGTTATATAAATATTATTTAGAACGTTAGACAGATGTTGAGTTTGAACGTTATTTTATACTGTCTGATTAACGTTATCAGCATGTTATAAAAACATATTGATTGCAACGTTATTGTGAACGTTCAATTAACGTTATACAAATGTTACTGAATTAGTTTTGTAAATGTTACTTTTGGACATTATTGTAAACGTTATTCTAACATTAGATGAACGTTATCAAAACATGTTTTGTAATGGTTACATTTTGAATGTTATTGTAAATGTCCTTCAAACGTTACATAAACGTTATTATAAATGTTCTGTATGAGGTAAAACGTAACATTTTTTAGAACGTTTATTTAACGTTAGGTAAATGTTAATAAAACAAGTTTGGAAAATGTTATATATTAACGTTATTATAAACGTTTTTACAACGTTGAAAGAATGTCCGACGAATAAGTCTTGTTAAGTGAACGTTATTTTAAAGTTCTTTTAACGTTCGTAGTGAACCTAACCAAACAATAACCAAACGAGAACGTTAGAAAAACGTTATGTGTTTGCTGGGTAACAAGTAATATAAACATCAATTATTACTCGGAAACGTCCACTCAACTCCATTCGTCGTGTTCATCTCCCCTCTCGTGCGTTCTCCTCATCCGCACAAAACATCTCAAATCCACGGGGGCGCCCTTCACCTCCCGTCAATTTCCCTGTTTGAAAAACATTCGTCCCCGAATGTACAATACAAATAAAAAAAATGTTTCTCTGAAAACTTAACAAAAAACAAATTTAAAAAAATGTCAAATTACTTGTCATCTATGTAACGTAAACCTCATAAATTATCTGCAATATCAACATAACTACTATTAAAGATAATTCAAGCTAATCCCTAATACTCAAGTGATCTTCTAACAGAGTAACATACAATTTTAATCATGAACCCCTACTGCCGATGTCGGCAAATGACATGGATTTCCATGTTTCCCTTTATTCAATCTACTTGATCGTCTCAACCCTTTATCCCTACCTTCAATATTCTTAACTTGATTTTCTATCTCCTTGTTCTCTACAGAAGTAATCATATTGTCTATCTCTTTGTTTTCTACAGAAATAATCATATTGTCTATCTCTTCGTTTTCTACAGAAGGAGTAAACACTAATTGTAACAAAGCATCACCCTCGTCATCTCCTTCTTCACTACCCTCACTATTCTCATCTGATACAAATATAGGAAGATGATCTTCCAAGGCATCTGATTCCTGGCCACGTGGATCATGGTGCAATTGACGTCGATTTACCCATTTGGAAATTCCACCCATTGCTGGTCTAACTTCATAAATATCCTGTTCTTCATTCATGTCTATAATCACATGAGTTACTTCTTGAAATTTTTCTGATAACTTATGACGTCCAGTAAACGCATTTCGTTTCAACAACACTCTATTCCCAACCTCCAATTTAAAGTCTGTAGTGCGACCATCATGTCGTGCGGCTTCTCGGTTTGCTGCCTCTTTTTGTTCATCTTCCGTCTTAAAAACAGCTGCCTTCCCTGTTTGTTTGTTGGTCATCCCTGTAGTTACCGCGTGTAACGGTACCGCGATTCTTGGAATCAACGATGGATTAATCCTTCTATATGGAAATCTAATTAGTGATCCTTCTGTAACTTTGATTTGGTGAGAAATCACAGCACATCTACCAACGTCTATGATTCCCTTAGAGAAAACGTCTTCATTCTTTTGCATATCTGACAATTCTCCATGTGAAAATGACGGCAACACTGTTGGTACAACAGAATTTACTTCTATGGAACCACCTTCAACTTTTGTCATCAAACAGGATGCGATCACGTTCAGGGCACTTTTTAACTCCGAGGAATTAACACAGGTATTACTTGGACAACGACTCAGTGCATCTGCACATTTGTTATGAACATCACCCTCATTCATGACTTTGCACGATGCTAATAACATTTTATCCTCCTCTGACGCAAGTATGACTTTGTATTTCCGAATAGCTGTTACCACATCCTTACTGCTCTGTATTGGCGAATTCACTAAATGTCTAAGAATATTGCAGCCGATTACAAGAGGATACTTGGTGTTCTTCTGTGTACAAGACTGATCTGCTACAACTAGAAAACTTCCCGTCAAGTTCTGACCATTCACTTCAATCGGTACCTCGATGTAGCCTTCAATTGGAATTTCAATCCCGCCTACTCCAATAACATTTAGGAATATTCCAGATGCGAGCTGTAATTCACCAAGATTCTTTTTTAGTTTATCGTGATACAGTGACGATGGTATAATCGATGCTTCTGCACCCGTGTCAAAAATGCAACCCAGCATGATGCCTCCGATTTCCACATCACCAGAAGGACTTTTTGCGACCAGTCGATCTACCAACTCTGTATTTTCTATTGGTGTGGTTGACATCCGCTTTGTTCCCGGTCCTTTAACTTCCTTCTCTTTAGGTTTCTCTGGACAGTTTCTACTGTAATGCCCTCTTCCTTTACAATTAAAACACAACGTCTCCTCTGTACAGTCTGTCTTTGCATGTCCCTTTTTGCCACAATTGTAACACTTTAACTCTTTAGCTCGTTCCATGTCAGCACTCTGAATATTTATCAAGCTCTGGACACTCTTCGTTAGCATCGCTACGTCATTTTTTAATGCAGCAAGTTCTTCTTTTAGTGCTGGTTCTTCTACCCTTCTTGCTTCTACTGAATGTTCCATAGACACCTCACAAACTCTGGCCTGATGCCTTGGCTCTTCATCCTTACAAAATTCTAACACTTCCTCCCGCATTTCCAAAAATGTCTTATCTTTACACTGCATTTCTATTCTCCTTAGTTCTCTCCTAACCCAACCTTCTTTGGCACCATGAACAAATCTTTCCTTCAATGTATAATCCCTCAGCCTCTTCAAAGCATCCTTATCTTCTTCTACTGCAGCTGCCTTTACCATCTTTGTATATAATCTCATTAGAACACGACTAAAATCTGCTAGCGATTCAACATCTTTTTGGTTCCGGTTGTGGAATTCTCGAGTTAGAGAAGGTACTGTTTCTATTGGTCCGAACAAAGACTTTAACACTGTCACTATTTGGTCATAGTCTTCTCTCACGTTTCCTTCTCTGCAAAGAATCTCTTCTTTCGCTGAGCCTGCTAGATGATCCAATAATGACTGCGCCTTTGCTTTTCCTGTCAGGTTATAGTGGTTGGCATAACTCTGAAAGTCATCTAACCATTCTTTTAGTGACAAATCTCCATCTGCTTTTGTAGACCCTCTATACTTGGCTATTTTCACCGGAGGTGGAGCTTGCTGAACTCTTAACCCTTGTAGGACATCAGTCAAAGCCTGCATCATCCCCTGCATGGATGCTTGATCTTCAGCTGGTTCTTCGGCCATAATTGCAGACTGAGCTCTTACAGTACAAATAAATTCTTATTACACAATATTATATACTACTGAGCTTATCTCTAACATGTACCTTAATGCACCAAAATCTTAAGAAACATCTATCGGGTAATGTATATAATTTTTTGTTTTTACCCTTATTCTACCATAAATATTACACTTATACCATCAATCAATCAAAATAATTCCAATCAATCAACAAATAAAAATGTTTCATAAATATAGTGCTTAAAAGTCAAAATAGTTCTAGCTTCAACAATACAGTATTACTAGTCCAAATCTTGATAGGTGGCGTCCTTCACAATCAAAATAACCTGCACAGAAGTATATCCAGACGTAACTCGATCTCTTATTCCAAATTATAATACTATAGTCCAAATCTTGATAGGTGGCGTCCTTCACAATCAAAATATCTGCACAAAAGTATATCCACATGTAACTCGATCTCTTATTCCAAATTATAATAATATAGTCCAAATCTTGATAGGTGGCGTCCTTCACAATCGCCGAACTGTCACTAAACAAAAACACTACAACGGTAAAACACTGCAACGGTAAAACACAACAATCTGTTTATATCACACGTACGCCACGTCGTACAATCCTTTCTTTTATAAATAAATCGCTAAACCGCTTCCTAGTTTACTTTCGGAAATGTCATTAACCGTAATCGGGATCTAGGCCTAGCCTATGCTAGAAGTTTACAAATTAATATGGTAGTTGTACAGTACTTACAAACTGCTACATCCCATCCTCGTCGCCATTTGTCGTAATGTGGGGTGTGGGGTTATTAATGTATCCCCTTCAGATCGTAAAGAATCCAAATAAAGTGAATACGATAAGTATACAATTTTACAACAGTTTAATAAGTAAGTACTCAACAGTATCAACAATTCTTTGTCTTGAAACTAAAACAATCCCAATGTCGGTAAAACTCCAACGATCTTGGTCTGTTATAACATTGAAAACATTGAAACTTTCCATCCAATAATCTACTTCAAATCTATGAAATCTTTTACAACCGATGTATATTTCGAACTACAGTAAACATCTTCACACTCGAATTCTATTTCCAACGTCGTATTATACCTCTTAAACATCAAATTATTAACTAACAAGTAATATAAACATCAATTATTACTCGGAAACGTCCACTCAACTCCATTCGTCGTGTTCATCTCCCCTCTCGTGCGTTCTCCTCATCCGCACAAAACATCTCAAATCCACGGGGGCGCCCTTCACCTCCCGTCATTATCACTGTGCGCGACTGCAACCAAAATTGGTTTAGTAGCGCACAGTGCTAAACTAACTACTATTTATTATCCCTGTGCGCGAGTGCAACCAAGATGGGTATGGTAGCGCACAGTGCTAATCTAAATCCTATTTATTATCACTGTGCGAGTGCAAACAAGATGGGTATGGTAGCGCACAGTGGTAAACTAAAACCAATTTATTAACACTGTGCGAGTGTAGTAAAAATCGGTATTGTAGCGCACAGTGCTAAACTAAATCCTATTTATTATCACTGTGCGCAAGTAAGTGCAACCAAAATGGTTATAGTAGCGCACAGTGCTAAACTAAATCCTATCTATTATTACTGTGCGCGACTGCAACCAAAATTGATATAGTAGCGCACAGTGGTAAACTACACCCAATATATTACCATAATCTTTATTGTCTTTCTTTCTTGTTTGTTCTTTTTCATATACATAAAATCAAAACTAAAGACAAAAGACCAAAAAAAAAAGCTTTCGCTTATCGAGTTTTGGCCTTTTAAAATAAATAAAACTTAAACTAGAACGTATATCATTTCTGAGAAAGAAAAATCTGAAGAAAATTAATTACATAAATGAAAATTATTAACTCACTGGCATTATCAATATGAATATGAAATAAGTAATAGAAGAATATTATACACATTTTTTTGTTTGTTTTTTAAATAGAAAAAACTAGAAATAAACTAAACATCATATAATGTTATTAAATGTTCTTTGACTTTGATGGCAAATTGTGTTCTAAATGAAATTGACTTAATATTTACTGGGAGTTTATTCCAGAGTTTGCACATGCAACTCATACAATTTAAACACATCTAAAATCAACAATTGCTTAAACAAAGGTATAGAATGTGCTCTAAAATCAGAAAACGTAACACAGCGAACGAACATCTTTTGAATAAGTAGAACTTGGTTTAAGTAACTTAAATGTGTACTTCCCCATACTTCAATACCATAGGTAATTAGTGGTAAAATAAATGACTTATAAATTAACATTAATATACTTTGAGGAAGAAAATACCTTAACTTATAAAAAATACCTATTTTTGTACGTAATGTTTTACATAAATTGTTGAGATGAGTTTTCCATGTAAGATTCTTATCAAGTGATACTCCAACAAACGACACAGTCTCAGCCTCATTAATTACTTTATCGTTAACAAAAAGTGAGCCTATCTTATTAATAATGTTGCCCTTATTGTGAAATAAAATATAATTAGTTTTGTTATAGTTGATTGTTAATTTATTTACAATACACCATTCACATACTTTATATAAATGTTCATTTGCTATATTAAGGTCTATTTTATCTGGTGAAAATGAATGAAATAGGTTGGAGTCATCGGCAAATAAACGAAAATCAAAATAATCTGTTGAATTTGGCATATCATTAATATAAATTAAAAAAAGTATAGGTCCTAGCACTGAGCCTTGTGGGACTCCATGAGGTATTTCCCTAGTTTGAGAATGGCTATTGAGATCTATTCTTTAAATAATCGGTTATCCATGACAATGCTTTTCCTCGAATACCATAATTAAATAATTTTGAAATTAAAATGTTGTGATTAATAGTATCAAACGCTTTGCTGAAGTCTACGAAAATACCAAGTGACACGTTACCCTTATCAATATCAGAAAGCAAAGTGTTAAGTAAATTGATTAATGATAACTTAGTACTATGACGTTTTCGAAACCCATATTGATGAAAATAAAATATATTAAATTTCTCAACAAATCTTGTTAACCTGTCACAAAACAACCTTTCAAGTATTTTGCTGAGAACTGGTAAAATTGAGATAGGAAATTTCCAGGTATTTCTTTTGACCCCTTTTTAAAGACTGGTTGAACTCGAGCACACTTTAACAGATTTGGAAATATACAGTTATTAAATGATAAATTAAATATATAACACAAGGGATTTGAAATATGTAATGCTGCAATTGAAATTAATTTTGCTGGTAGATCATCTGATCCAGTTGCTTTATTTTGGTCGATTTTACAAATTAAATTAAATACCTCATTAACAGTTCAAGAAAAAAAGAATTTGGTAAGGGATTGGCCAGATACTGAGAAAAACATTTTTGTGAGGGGGGAATTTCGTTTGCAAGTTGATCGGCTACGCCAACAAAATAATCATTAAATACATTAGCAATTTCGTCCGGATTATCTACTAGTGATGTTGTCCCATCATTATTATTACGAATTAGTTTTTCAGGAATAGCATTAACAGATTTTAATTTATTTTTACCAAGTACATCATTTATTATCTTCCACGTTTTTACTGAATTTGTTGCGTTAGCTGAAAACATATGTGAATAATAATTTCTTTTTGCAGTTCTTAACACCTTTGTAAGGGTATTTCGGTATTTTTTATATTTCATAAAATCAGAATTATCAAGTTTACTTTTAATTAGTTTCTGGTACATCTTGTTTTTTTTATTAATGGATTTTTTAATATTTCGGGTGATCCATGGTTTTTTCTTATTTACATGATTTATTGACATCGTTCTTATTGGCGCATGCTTGTCACAAATATTTTTGAATTTAGTATTAAATCTATCGTAGGCCAAGTTTGTATCATTGCATAAATAAACCGATTCCCATGACATGTAAGATAAATCATTTAAAAAATCATTTTTGTTAAAATGCTTATAACATCTTGATTTATAATAATACTTATCATTAGAAGTAATGTCAATGTTATTTTCAAAAATTGCAAATATTGGTAGATGATCGGATATGTCACACGACATCGTCCCAGATATTATACTATTACAAATAATGTTACTATATATGTGGTCAATTAGGGTGTTAGATGCAGGACGGGTTGTCGATTCTATTAACTGAGTCATATTTAAACATTCAATAGCCGTTAAATATGAGTTTATATCAGTATTATTAACATTAAAAAGATTTATATTGAAATCGCCCATTAGTATACATTGTTTTTTGTTGACTTTCATTTGTTTTAATGTATCTAAGAGGTCTTCTCTAAATTCATTTATGTTGGAATTAACATTTCGATAAATTACCCCTATCACGTACATTTTACCCCCATCACATACTTCAAACCACAATGATTCAGAGTTACAAATATTTATATCAAGACGTCTATACTTAACTGAACTATGGATATAGGCAGCAACGCCACCACTTCTACCGAACTCACGACAGATGTACTCGAAATTGTAGGAACTCAATTGGTATTTGTCTTTATCATCAATGTTCCAAATCTCAGTTAATCCAATAAATTTAAACTTATTTTTAAGTACTGTTTCATATAGTAAGGTCGTTTCATTAAGTTGATGATTTAAAGATCGTACATTAAGACTTGATATAGAAAATGTAGACCTTTGAGCAAACCGGGAGCCATAGCTGTCTAAAAGTTCGGCGGGAGTAATTGCGTTGTGATTTGTGTATTCTATATTTAAATTAGATGCTAAATTATCGTTTATTTCAAACATATTAAGTAAGTTTACAATGATAAGAAAAAGAAATAAAAATATTATAAAAAAAGAGAGAATGTGAAATGTTTAATATTACCTAACTACTGTCCAAATATAGTGTTCTTCTTCGTGTAACAAAAACAGCAGATTTCTCGTCAGTCATTATGTAGATCGATCCATTCAAAAGTTCTATGCTGGAAAAAGTTGTAAAATGTTATATTTTACGTAGAATACATTTTTCCGTCTACGTACCAGTTTCCATTACGAAAAACAGTTTTATGTCCTTCTTTGTAAGCCTTCGTCATAATGGCCTGAAATTTTCGCTTTGTAGCAACATCAGCTGCTGGTAAGTCATCCGTGATATACATACCAAGTTTTGTTAGTGTTTTAACATTCCTAAATACTTCGTGCTTGTGCGGTCGTTGTATGAACTTAACAATGACTTTTTATTGGCCTCCACTTTTCCTATTCTGTGTGCATTTTCAATTAAAACATGGGGTAGATTGAGCTTTTTAGTAAGAATTTCTCTTACTTTATCAATTGGGCTTTCGCCTGGAACTTCAGGTATACCACCGATACGCACATTATACGATCGAGAATGGCGTTCAAGCTGCAATAAATGCTTCTGTAAAGTGAATATTTCACTTTTCTGAGCCTTGATTGTTTTATTTAGCTCAGCAAACATCACTACATGGTTACTTTTTATTAATTCTACCTCTGTTTGAAACGATCCTTTTAATTTTTCAATTAAAGTTCTGCAACTAGAGTTGTTTTGAACGATGTCTTCTTCAACTTCTAAAAGTTTTAACTCCAGAGCATCAACTCGTTTGTTTAATCCTTCTATATAATTAATGATCTTATCTAGCTTACCCATAACTTCTGCCCTGAATTCCTCATCAGATTTGGGCGTGGCAGCTTCCGGGCCCTTGGAAAGCGGCTTAGCACTTGGTTGTGGCGCCGGCGATGGTTGGCTTACAGATTTTGCTCCTTTTTTTCCACTCATAATTTAAAAATTACTGACCAACACTTCAACCTCCACTTTTAAAACACTTGTAGAGACGTTTTTAGTATACCAAAATAGTTTAAATATTAATGGATCCTTAAAGTATGTACGAGTATTGACGAGAGAGAAACTGCTAACACCTTACATGTTATACGCCCTCAAACCAAAAAAAATTAGTTTAGCTCTGTGCCCTACCATATCCATCTTGATTGCACTCACGCACAGTTATAATTAATAAGATTTAATTTAGCACTGTGCGCTACTGAACCCATTTTGGTTGTAGTCTCGTACAGTGATAATAAATATGATTTAGTTTAGCACTGTGTGCTACCATACCGATTTTGACTGCACTCGCGCACAGTATTTATAAATTGGATTTAGTTTAGGACTGTGCGCTATCATAAACATCTTATTTGCACTCGCGCACAGTGATAATAAATAGGATTTAGTTTTGCACTATGCGCTACCATATCCATATTGGTTGCACTCGCGCACAGTTATAATAAATAGGATTCAGTTGAGCACTTTGCGCTACTACACACATTTTGGTTGCACTCGCGCACAGTTATAATAAATAGAATTTAGTTTAGCACTGTGCCCAATTATACCGATTTTGGTTGCACTCGCGCACAGTGATAATAAATAGGATTTAGTTTTGCACTGTGCGCTATAATATCTATATTGGTTGCACTCGCGCACAGTGATAATAATTTAGTTAGGCACTCTGCGCTATCATATACATCTTGGTTGCACTCGCGTACAGTGATAATAAATAGCATTTTGCTTAGCAATGTGCGCTACCTTATCCATTTTGGTTGCACTCGTTAACATTGATAATAAATAGGATTTAGTTTAGCACTGTGCGCTACCATACCCATATTGGTTGCACTCGCGCACTGTGCTAATAAACAGGATTTAGTTTAGCACTGTGCGCCACCATAGCCATCTTGGTTGCACTCGCGCACAGTGATAATAAATATGATTTAGTTTAGCACTGTGTGCTACTATATCCATTTTTAATGCACTCGCGCACCGTGATAATAAATAGGATTTAGCTTAGCACTGTGCGCTACCATATTCATCTCGGTTATACTCACACAACGTGATAATAAATAGAATTTAGTTTAGCACTGTGCGCAACTATACCGATTTTAGTTGCACTCGCGCACAGTTCGTTCGTTCGTTCGTTCGTTTTTATTTCACAATGCATCAAACTTAATATTTTTACATAATAAGTATTAAATAAAAAAAATGCAAAGCCTGGAAAAGACCAAATAAGCTCAATATAGAGCTTTAAGCCTGGTTTCACCAGTACAAAATACACTAATAATTGTATCAATTACAATAGACAATAATTAAAATATTAATTAAAGTAGTAGAAATAATATTATATATATATATATATATATATTTTTTTTTTTATACACAATTACGCTACAGGACAATACAAACACAACAAGAGGACAAACGTAAAGGGTATAGTATATGTACTATCATATATACTTGCAGGAGGTGAGACAAAAAAAAAAAAAAAAGTTTGATGAAAAAGTTTTATTAATACGATCTGTATTGTGATAAAAGGAATTGTTTATATTTGGATTTGAATGTATTTAAGTTATTAGTATTTAGTAAGGATTGACTTAAATTATTCCATACTAGAGGACCATGGTATTTGATAGAATTCCGGATTGTGTTATGGGTTAAATTTATTGTGGCGTAATTGTTGGCGTTTCTTGTATTGTAGTTGTGAAATTCATTATTTTTGATGAAGAAATGTTTGAAAATATTTGGAAGTTGATTGTTTGAATATCTGTGCATGAATGTGGCGATTTGTAATTTGTTAATATCGAAGATGTTTAGGGTATTAAGTTTAAAGAAAAGGGACTTTGTGTGGGCTATATAGTGAGAATTGGTACAAATGCGAATAGCCCGTTTTTGGAGTTTAAAGAGTTTGTCTAATTTAGAAATATGTGTGGAAGCCCATGGACAGAGAGTTTTATTTTTAGTATCTGTAATTCCCCAAGCAATGTTACAATAGGATAGATAAGGTAAAATTAATGTGTTATATAAAGAAAAGAGGATATTAGAGGGTAGAATATATTTAAGTTTTTTTAAGACACCGATGTTTTTTGAAATTTTATTAGCTATATTTGTTATATGGGTTTTCCAGTTTAAGTTATCATCTATAGTTACACCAAGGAACTGAGAATAAGTAACCCTTTTGATAGGAGTGTTTTCTATATGGATTGTGTTTTGATTGTCATTGCATGTTCTATTTGGAGAAAAGTGTATATATTCAGTTTTGTTTATATTTAGTGAGAGTCTATTAAGTTTAAGCCAGTGAGATATATGTTTTATTTCCTTATTAAAAATTCTAGTTAAGGTGTTGTAGTCAGGATGGGAGGAAAAAATGTTCGTGTCGTCGGCAAACAGGACGTATTCAAAAGAGTTGGAAGAGTTGATGATGTCGTTGACATAGATGAGAAAAAGTAGAGGACCAAGAATTGATCCTTGGGGCACACCGCATGTTATGGGAAGAACTTCTGAGGAGTAGGAGCCGAAAGAGGTGATTTGTTGTCTGTTTTGAAGATAGTTAGAAAGTAGAGATAGAGGAGTTCCACGGATACCATAGTGACTAAGTTTAGTTAAAAGAATTGTGTGGTTAATAGTGTCAAATGCTTTAGACAAGTCCAAAAATAAGCCAATAGTATGGTGGTTTTTAGATAAGGCGTTAGAGATTTTACTTTGAATGTCAAGGATTGCAAGATCGGTAGAATGTTTTGGTCTGAAGCCATATTGGTTATCATGAAAAGATTTATGTGAAGAAAGAAAGTTGTAAAGTCTATTGTATATAAGGCGTTCGAGTATTTTAGAAAAGCAAGGCAAAATTGAGATTGGACGGTAGTTTTCAAAGGAATGGGAATCATTTTTTTTATGAATAGGAATTACTTTGGCGATTTTTAAGGATGATGGAAATACACCATTAGTTAGTGATAGATTAAAAATGTGGGTAAGGGGTCTGGTAATAAAAGGTCCAATTTCTTTAATAATCGTGGGTTCAATATCATCAAGGCCAGCACTTTTACTGTTTTTTAGATTAGCAATTATTTCAAGAATCTCTTTACCAGATGTAGGTTGGAAGAAAATTGAATTTTGAGTGGGATTCCTTAGATAATCAGTAAAGTTGCCATGAGTAGCCGAAATTTTAGAAGAAAGTTTAGGTCCAATATCAGTAAAATAGCGATTGAATTTATTGGCAATTTGAGATGGGTCAGTAATTTTTGTACCATTATCTGTAAAATAACTAGGTAGCGTCTTTGTAGTGTTTTTACAGAGAATGTTATTAATTATATTCCAGGTTTTTTTAATGTTATTTTTATAGTCGTTAAACTTATTTGTATAGTGTTGCTTACATGATGTTCTTATTAGTCGTGTGAGTTTATTTCTGTAAGTAATGTAATTGGTTTTATTAATCATATTTGGTGTTTTTATACAGTGATAATAAATAGGATTTAGATTAGCACTGTGCGCTACCATATCCATTTTGGTTGCACCCGCTAACAGTGATAATAAATAGGATTTAATTTAGAAACTGTGCGCTACCATATCCATCTTGATTGCACTCGCACACAATGCTAATAAATAGGATTTAGTTTAGCACTGTGCGCCACACCATATCCATCTTGGTTGCACTCGCGCACAGTGATAATAATTATGATTTAGTTTAGCATTGTGCGCAACTATACCGATTTTGGATGCACTCACGCACCGTGATAATAAATAGGATTTAGCTTAGCATTGTGCGCAACTATCCCGATTTTGGTTGCACTCGCGCAAAGTGATAATAAATAGGATTTAGTTTTGCACTGTGCGCTATAATATCTATATTGGTTGCACTCGCGCACAGTGATAATAAAAAGGATTTAGTTTAGCATTGTGCGCTACCATATCCATCTTTGTTGCACTCGCGCACAGTGATAATAAAAAGGATTTTGCTTAGCACTGTGCGCTAGCATATCCATCTATGTTGCAATCGCGCACAGTGATAATAATTATTTGAGCACTGGGCGCTACCAAACCCATATTGGTTATAGTCGCGTACGGTGATAATAATTTGGATTTAGTTTAGCATTGTGCGCTACTATACCCATTTTGGCTTCATTTGAGCACAGTGATAATAAATAGGATTTAATTTAGCACTGTGCGCTACCATATCCATCTTGGTTACACTAGCGCACAGTGAAAATAAATACGATTTATTTGAGCACTTTGCGCTACTATACCCATTTTGGTTGCACTCGCGCACAGTGATAATAAATAGTATTTAGTTTAGCACTGTGCGATACCATATACATCTTAGTTGCACTCGCGCACAGTACTGCCAATCTTCTCCAAAATTTTCGAACGTCTTATTTATGACAGAACATACATTTCTTCAGCAGAATAACATATTATACAAAAATCAATTTGGCTTCCGTAAGGATCATAACACATCTATTGCACTTCTTAAATTAACAAACGAGATTGTACAAGCATTTGAAAAAAACAAATCAGCAATTGGCCTTTTTATCGATCTTTCCAAAGCATTTGACACAATAGACCATGATATCCTAATGACAAAATTATTTAATTATGGAATCCGTGGCCCTGCGTATAATCTTTATAAAAGTTATCTGACTAACCGTTACCAATGCACTAAATTTAAACAATCCATATCCGATCTCCAACCCATTACATGTGGAGTCCCTCAAGGATCCCTGTTAGGCCCTCTACTGTTCTTGCTATATATAAATGATATTTACCGATCCTCACATTTACTTTCATTCCTTTTATATGCAGACGATACCACCCTCCTATATACTGACACAAATTTAGACTCGCTCCTTAAAGTTACCATTGATAGCATACCCAGCATCCTTGATTACTTTTCTGCAAACAAGCTCTCCGTAAATTTTAAGAAGTGCAATTTTATGATTTTTCGGAATTCGCCCAAACCACTAGTAGGATGCCCAAACCAACTCCAGTTTGGCACTTACCAAATACCATTAGTGAATAAAACAAAATTTCTTAGGGTCTATTTAGATAGTCGATTGACCTGGAAAGCCCATATTAACGAAATCGAAAACAAAATATCTAAAAGTTCTGGTATTATTTTTAGACTTTCAGCATTTATTCCTCAAAACATCCTTCGTACTATATATTGCTCCCTTATTCTTCCTTATCTCCACTATTGCAATATTGTCTGGGGGAACACTTATCCGTCGTACCTAAACAAACTTCTTTTACTACAAAACAAATGTATTACTATAATGGTTGCACTCGCGCACAGTGATAATAAATAGGATTTAGTTTAGCACTGTGAGCTACCATATCCATCTTGGTTGCACTCGCGCACAGTGATAATAAAAAGGATTTTGCTTAGCACTATGCGCTAGCATATCCATCTATGTTGCAATCGCGCACAGTGATAATAAATAGGATTTATTTGAGCACTGGCGCTACCGAACCCATATTGGTTGTAGTCGCGTACGGTGATAATAATTTGGATTTAGTTTAGCCTTGTGCGCTACTATACCCATTTTGGCTTCATTTGCGCACAGTGATAGTAAATAGGATTTAATTTAGCACTGTGCGCTACCATATCCATCTTGGTTACACTAGCGCACAGTGATAATAAATACGATTTATTTGAGCTCTTTGCGCTACTATACCCATTTTGGTTGCACTCGCGCACAGTGATAATAAAGAGTATTTAGTTTAGCACTGTGCGATACCATACCCATCTTGGTTGCACTCGCGCACAGTGATAATAAATAGTATTTAGTTTAGTACTGTGCGCTACCATATCCATTTTGGTTGCACTCGCTAACATTGATAATAAATAGGATTTAATTTAGAAACTGTGCGCTGCAATATCCATCTTGATTGCACTCGCGCACAGTGCTAATAATTAGGATTTAGTTTAGCTCTGTGCGCTACCATACCCATCTTGGTTGCACTCGCGCACAGTGATACTAATTATGCTTTAGTTTAGCACTGTGCGCTACTATATCCATTTTGGATGCACTCGCGCACCGTGATAATAAATAGGATTTAGTTTAGCACTGCGCGTTACCATATTCATCTTGGTTGCACTCACACAAAGTGATAATAAATATTATTTAGTTTAGCCCTATGAGCAACTATACCAATTTTGGTTGCTCTCGCGCACAGTGATAATAAATAGGATTTAGTTTTGCACTGTGCGCTATAATATCTCAATTGGTTGCACTCGCGCAAAGTGATAATAAATAGAATTTAGTTTAGCACTTTTAGTTTAGAAATTGAGTCCAACGACTTTACCAAATATGCCCAACCAAAGTCAAATGCATGCGCACAATAAAATGGCGTATTCGGACAACTACGCTATGGACAACTACCACTCGGACAACTACCACCCGGACAACTACCCTCTAGGATAACTATTCCCCTATGGCAAATACCCTATAGGAGAACTATAATCTAGGAAAACTAACCTAAAGGACAACTATCCATAGGATAACCACCCCTAGGACAACCACCCTCTAGGACATCTATGCACCATATGACAACTACCTCTCTGCCTAGAACAACTACGCTCTAGGACAACTATACACCCTAGGACAACTACCAAATACACACGATAAAATAATTAGCCAGAAGAAAGAAGTTCAAAACGTTCAATAAACGTGAAAACGTATTGACTTTTTTATTACCAAAACCCCTGGTTAAAACTTCAATCTACAATATTATAAAGAACAACCATAACATAATGAATATTATTTAACTGAATAAATAGTAATACTAATCGCTATAATTAATAATAAACACATACATATTTTTAATTTAAGGATTAAATAATTGCTCTAAAATATGTGTTACGTTATTACTAGCAATGACTAAATAATTATAATACACCATAAACATCTTTATGAAAATAATGCAATATTTCAAATATTAAATCAGAATAGGTTTGTAAATTAACTTAAAACAAACGTTTTCAAAAAATCTCCTTTCCTTTTAAACAATGTTAAATTATACTATTTTTTAAATATGCTAACAAAAAGTATATCTATGTTTAAAATAAATCGACAGATTATAGATAATTTGTCAACATTTTGTTTTTTTAGGTTTAACTGTAATGCACAAAATACAGAATGGAACATACACAGAATTTAAAAAAAATCTCTTTCTACTAAAAAAAATGTTAAAGTAGTTTTTATAGTGAATTGTCCTTGGTCTAATTTCCAAAAAAAGAAAACAATTTTGATGTATTGCCTGTATTATAAGAAGTTACGGAATTCATGTTAGTCGTATTAAACATTCAAAATCAAAACAAACAATACAAAAACTTAAAATGAACTAAAAAATATTAATATAAAATATAAGATTAACATAATAAAACCAAACAGCACAGTACAACTATGACTAATACAAACACATATTTAAATGTTTCAAAAATTATCGCAGTTAGGTTATTATACATTTAAAAAAAAATTAATTCAATCAAATACTATTATTAAATAATTCGCTGAATATCTATATTTTGTTTAATTATAGGAAGCTACAAATCTTATTACTCTTTTGAAAATAGTCTAATTTACATGATGGTTCTTTCTATAATATGATTAAATGTCTGTATTATAAGAAGGCAGATATTTAGGCATACAGTGTTATTACCTCATTTATACATATTCATATGTCTATACATACATGTACATGCATACAAATACAAAATGCAATGTTTCCAAACGTATCAACCTTTTCTCAATTTACTCATTTTTATTTACATTCTTGTTTACACTAATATTTAATATTACAACTGTGATTAACTATTTGCTATTTATGTGCTAACAAATACCTAATGACTATTTAGTGGTTACGCGTTCTAGTCTCAACCAGGTGACACTTTCCACACTAGATTAATTGACCCGATGTATACATACACTCTCCAAGATTTTATTCAATTTAGACTAACTTAAAAACAAACATAAATTGATCAATATCACAAAACAAAAACTGTCCAAAAATGGAATATATTTAATTCCTTATTCATCACCATCTTTAAATAAATATTGAAAATCCAAAGTTTATTTTTATTTTATTTTTTATTGTATTTCGAAACCAACAAACAGCAACAGAAATTCGCCAATAACAGGACGTTTTTGTTATTACAACAAAACCAGAACAAGAAATATAAGAACAAGAGTGATAATGTAACTATTACCTTAATATAAAAACTAAAGCTATATTATAACATTATTTTCCTCAATGTGTGATTCTTCAAGGTCATCATCATCGATCTGAAGAAGCAGTGTCCCACTAAACTGACGTCGAAAACAGTCTGTTTTAAGTTTCTTCAAAAAATCAACTGAAAACGAGAGCAAACAAATAATGTAATAAAAAGTACCCAAAAACTATTTGTGTTATAAGCAGGTGGCTAAATCTGATGGTTTGATAGGCCTATATATCCATTGTAGACCTTTGATAAATACCTTACCAATTACGATCAGCATGATAGAAACATTCAGCATAATTAGAATAACGGGAGTTATGCTGTGTAGTAAACCAATGACGTCATATTCATTGACATTTTGATCCAAGTTTACGATTGCCCCAATGGATAGATTGACAACGATAAAGACAAGAGTCAACAATTGAAATCTCTGCTCGGATTTCTCCTTCATTGGTTGAAGGTACAAATGCAATACAATAAAGATGACAGTAAAAAACAAAGAGTATGACAAACTTGAGGACACGTCATCTTTTAAGTTGGCAATGAGTGACAACAGAGCCTTGTTGTATAGCTCAAATGATTCCCAAAACCAAAATCTGTTTTTGTATTGTCCACAAAAGAACCTCACACCAATCATCCGTCCTTGATCCTGGTTTTCTTCATGCTGATCACAATGTACATTTAGACAGTATAGCATAAGAACTAAGACCAATGGGAAGCCAATGATGTATGTTAAAGAAACGTAAACAAGTGTTTTGTTGACTTGATATGTAGATCCACCATTTTGGTCCAGATCAATCGAGTAGTCTGACGTTAGTACTGTTTTACTGACAATACCATCTTCTGTAACGTTATATAAACGAATTGACCATGGTCCAACCGCCATGATGTCTGCACATGTGTTTGCATATGTAAGGTAAAGAAGTAGCATTGACACAACGATACATTTGTCACGTGTGCGGCTCTTAGATATTGCTACACCATGACACGTTTTCCACGTATAAAACATAAGGTAAATGGCGGACATAGCTATTACTATGAAAACAGGTGTTGAAATAGCAACTTGAAGTGACGAATATGCATTCCAAGATTCAAGTAAACATCTTGGGCTTAGCATACTAATATATCTTATGACGTCAAAATACTCAAGTATTCTACCAGCATATTCATAGTTTTTAGGCCAGTGAATTTCAGTTACTTCTGACAGTATACCTAAAACCTGATAGAAGTTTATAGCAATTTTTAAATATGTCACAAACGAATCTAGTTTTGTTTGTCGGTGGTGGTCGGTATTCCTTTGTTGTAATTTCCAAATGAGACAAATAACTCCAATCGTTACAACAATAACACAAATGGATATGACAACAGTTAGGAGAGGGCCTTGGCATTTGTGACATTCGTTAAATAACTTATAATATCCTTTTGAACATGCTGCACAGAGCCAACCAGTGTATCCTTTAGCACAAGTGTCATTCAATTCCAATCCAATGCTACAACTATTATTTCCTAGAGGACACAGGTGAATTTGTGGTAATGGACCTTTGTATATAGCATATTTTAGTTGGTTTGGATCGTCAATGGGAAAATTGTCGTTTTTTAAATTAATTATAAATTTGTTGTACGCCGACAAACACGAACTTTTGTTTTGTTCTTCATCTACAATACAATCACCAGGAAAATCCCAGGACCACCAGTATCCACGTGTTAGATTCAGATATCCTCCATTACACGTGACGCCCTCCGGACAAGGCATGCATGGACCAAATCGATCAGTTCTATGGAACTTGTCGAGGCAATAACAAGCATTTAGATTAGCAAATGTACTTGTTTTGGTTCCAGATGGACATGTCTGGCAATCCGCGATAGACGCTGCTCCTGCATTTTCTGAAAAACTTCCAATAGGACATTGTTGACAGGTCTCTCTATAATCAATCTTTCCAATAACTCCGCGTTTTTCTTGATAGAAGCCACCTGCAACGATGAGATAAAAATGTTTGCCAATTTAAATAAATAGGTAAAATGTAAAGATTATTTGCTATTTAACTGAAAACAATTTGATGTCATTTAAAATATTAGAAATAAAATAATTGAAATAATTAATAAATGCCATAAATTACCTGGAGGGCATTTTTTACATAGTATATAACGTTTTGACCATATTGTGTATGTTCCCTTTTGGCATGGACTGCATATTCTCGTTTCTGAATTACACGTCATACCAGTTTCACGATAAATATACCTTAATATATCTTGATCAATGTCTATATTGATGTCTGTATCTTCAGTAACACAAATACTAGTAAAACAACAAATTATAATAACAATAAGTTTTGAACAATTGTTGCCTTAGTATAAACATAGGTACTATAACTGATAAATTGCAAAAGTCCGCAGTGACTTGTCTAAATTTATATCTCATCAGGAGGAGCTCAACGCACTTGGAGCGTTTAAACTAAGAGATAGTTCACATGTACGGCGTACATTTGGCGTATATATTGCATAGCATACGCCTTTATATGTGAACTAAGCAGTATCGTTATTATATAACGCAATTACGCCACGGCGTTATTAACGACAGCTATATACCCTAGCTTAACATACGCCAATAACTACAGCGAATCTTGAATAACTTTACCTTATTTCAAGATATTCGTAATCAATTCATGTTTGAAATGTTTAGGGTGTAATAAAAGTAAATAATGACTAAAAGTAGATTGACTTTCGGGAAAGAATTGAACTCAGAAATAAGAAATCAAGCTGGGCGTATTTCAAGAAATGAAAAAAAAACAAAAGACGGCCATCATTCATTCATTTTATTTCACAATGTATCCCACTTGATAAGTTATTACAGATTAATTCAAAGTATTAAATAAAAGATAAAAAAAGATATTATGGAGTGGAGTACCATCTAGGTCATGCCCACAGATGGTTCTCGAATACACAGTAATTTCAGCGTAAAAAAACTGGCGATTTTCAAATGTACGCATTGCTTAGTTTGGTATCTGTCTTTCATATGAACGAATAAATGGACACGGTGATTTATGTAGTCAACCAAAATAAGCACCCCTGGGAATTACTTCCGAAAGAGAAATTTGTCACAAAATGAGTTCAAAGTTTTGAGTCAAATTTAAACAAACCCAATTTGTGTTTTGTATGTATTAGGTGTGAGGGATGGGGAAGTAGACAGGTTCTGGATCTAGATCTGGTAGCTACTATACAAACGCCGTCATATAGGGTATATCGTACAGGTCGCGCTCCCATGGGCATAGCTGGCTGTAATTAAGTTTTTAAGTGGACACTCTTTGTGATGCTGTCGTAGTCTAGTTGGTGCACATCTTGTTGAGTCGGGTAGAGCGTTCCATTCTGGTATGGTCCATGGATATATAGAGAATGAAGGTAGTTGTTTTTGTTCGTCTGTATCATTTTGTAGATGAAATTCCCCGCGGACTGCCTGGTTAATCTTGTTGATGACTGTGGTGCATTCGGGTGATTTTGGAGTAAAATGATATATGTTGCATAGGTGGGCTTTGGTACGTCTCATCTCAAGCAAGTCCCAAGTTGGTTTATCATGTTGGCGACACTTGAAGCTCTGGGGTAGTCATTCAAGACAAAGCTCACTGCTCGTCTTTGAATTTGAGAGAGTCGATGTTCGTTTGATAGTGAGGATCCCATATTGTATGACAGTACTCTAACAATGGGCGAACAATTGCCTTATATGCCACCATTTTAGTCTCCCAGTCACAGTTACTGAGATTTCGCTTAAGGAGGCATATAGTTCTATTTGCTTTTATCTGATTGATCTTTTCTACCAGTTTAGATCCGATGAAAGTTCAACTCCCAGGTAGTGGTAATGGTTTACTTCTTCCAGCAGACTGTCGAACAAACAAAATCGGTTGATGATTGGTTTGTGTTTGTGACTGATCCGTATTGAGTAGCATTTATAGTGATTGAAGCCCAACTTCCACGTAGTTTCCCAGTCACAGAGTCGATATACTTCATCTTGAAGGATTCTGGAGTCGTCTGCATTTTTTATATCACGATATAACATACAATCATCTCATCGAAAATGCAAACTCTCGATGACGGGTTATCTGGGAGAGCGTTGTTGTAAATGAGAAAGAGCAAGGGCCCCAACACTGTACACTGTGGCACGCCGGACTCAACTGGGGATTGCTCAGATGTTTCGCCGTCCACATCTACTCTCTGATGACGTTTGGTGAGGAAGGAATCAATCAAGGAGTGGATGTTATTCCTAACTCCAACATAATGAAGTTTGGCCGGCAGCCTACTAGGGGGGGGGGGGGGACAGTGTCGAAGGCCTTGCTGAAGCCCATTATCACTAGATCGGCCTGTCCTCGCGAATCCAATATTAATTGCAGATCATTGATAAGTGCAGACAGTTGGGTATCACATGACCTTTCCTTTCGAAAACCATGTTGTTAATCAGCAAAAATTTTGTGTTTCTCAAAATCTTTCATGATATGCCCATGTAGAATGTTTTCGAGGAGTTTACAAACTATTGAGGTCAAAGACACCGGACGGTAGTTTGCTGGATTGGAGCGATCACTTTTTTTATATTGGAGAAATGTTTGCATTTAACCAGTCACTTGGAAGATCCCCGGTTGAAATGGACTTTTGAAACAGCTTTTGGAGAATTGGTTCAATACTCGTAGAACAGGATTTTAAGACTTTGGCAGTAATGCTGTCGGGTCCACAAGCTATATGCGGCTTTAATTCGGAAAGCAGTTTCCCCACTCTTTCTGTTGTGATGATTATTTCGTTTTTTTAAACATTCCAGAAGGGTCTGGTATTCTCTGACATTAGCCTAGCACTAAAAAACATCTCTGATGTAGGATTTATGAGCTTCACGGATCTTTCGGTCAGTTTGTCGGCGGATTTTTTACAATTTTGCTCAGCGGTTTGCGGAACCATACATTTTGAACATTTCATAAAGACATTTCTTTCTCTTGATGTCTCTCCTTATTGAGTTGTTAACCCACGGTGGTAGAAGTGATTAGAACTCATTTTTGACGAGATGTGTTTGTCAATCGATCTGAAAAGAAAATTCTTGAAGGAGTTGTACACATCCTCGACCGAGCTAGAATTCTCCATAACAGCATTTATGGTGTTAAAATACTCCTCCATATCGCTGTCAATGTCAGCAAATTTGGTTTTTGCGTACGGTAGAGGAACATTTCTCGTCTCGGTGGTCTAATGATTTTCGGTTTTAAAATTGCCCCAATAACCACTATATCGTGGTCACTTAACTTAATTAGTAAACAGGATTACATTACGTTGTTAAAATCAGTACCGAAAGTACGAACCAACTTTATATAACTTAAAATAAAAATTCTAAGAAGTAACTCGCAATTTACCGACATTTGCCCTTACGTAGAATTATAAAGATAATTATATATATGTTTCGAATTAATGTTCATTGCCTAATGTGTTTATATATATATATATAGTAATATAAATCCAAAGGCAAATTACTGAAAAAAATGACAATGCTTTTGGTATCAGTGACTGGATCTCAATGGAGATACAAAAAAAAGCGATACCCCATAAAGAGGCAAGCATATATATATATATATATGCACTGATGAAGGGCTAGTGTTGCCCGAAACTCTGCTAACTTTTCTGGCTGTTTTACTTTATCGTTTTGATTTAGCTTTTGGCTTTTTTTGTATCTCTATTGAGATCCAGCCACTGATACCCACAGCATTGTCATTTTTTCAGTAATTTGCCTTTAAATTTATATATATATATATATATATATATGTGTGTAACTCATGATTTCCAAAATATGATTTACCTGAGTAGGCCTACCTACCTACATTATAATTAACAAAAAATAAATAAATAAAGTACTTTACGTTTTTATATGTTTTTCAATACCATTCGGGAGTGATTGTAGTCCACCGCAGTTCAGATATCTAAATAAAGATAAGGTTGTAATAAGTGCATGTGAGTTCATTGACATAATGGAAAATGATGATACTAAAAGTTTTAGATAATGAACAAGATAGTTACGAAATAATGTTTGTTTGTTTTTTTAATTTTTCCTTACATTGTTCCATTTTCGTTCATATTTGACAAAGCATTTTCCCCGATCTTGTCTAATTTATTGTCAAAAAGATATCTGAAAAAAAATTTCATAAGTTTAAAATATCTTTGTTTTGGTTAGGTTTTTAATTAATTAAAACGTGTATAACACAGATCGAAAATGTATTATTTTACTTATTTTGAAATAGTAACAAATCTCACATGTATTTCAGCGTTTTACCATTGGTTGTTAATGTTTGATACGTAATGTTAGTAATTTCATTCCCATAAAGAAAGCTGGAGAGAAAAATAATGAACACATGAATGACTTTATCATTTAAGTTCAATGGCGTCATCATCATAATCGTCGTCATCATCGTCATCATCATCATCGTCATCATCATCGTCATCGTCTGATATGTAAAGTAGCAGTTCTGAAAATTAAAACACTTTTTTGTTGCTTTACGTCAAAATAGCATTTATTATTCTTAAAATGTTCCAGTGGTGACATTTCAACGTATCTCGTTTTCTTTAAAACATATAAATGCTGCATGCAACTTTCAGTTAATCTATAGAAAAACACGGATATCTTTTTTTGTCTATTGAATAGTGTAGTAAGTTATTTAACGTGCACTAATTGTACACGGGACCAATATTGTAATTAACTTACAGAAACTGAAGATTAGTTCCACTAAATGCCTCTTCTTCTATAAAGGTAATGCTGTTTCCCATTAGCATTCTGAAACAAAATATTATAGATTAAGTATTGTTTTAGATAGGTTTGAAGACTAAAACATTATTTTTAAATGAAGCTTTAAAAGGACCTATAACTTGTTTAGATTATGGTTCATGAGCAAGACATGTAAACATTCGTCAATCGAAATGATGATTATACTTACAGCTTCTCAAGGGATTCCATACCAGAAAAGATATTTTTGGAAATGTGCTGAATTTTATTTTTGTGTAATAGTATGTTCTTAACTGGAGGTATCCGGCCGTCTTCTAATGATGTCAGATTGTTCCAGCTTAAATTTCTAAAAGATACACAGTCGTAAGTAGGCATCAAAATAATGTATTGCCGATTGTTTGACTGAAAAAAATACGTAACTACTGTGGTATCATAATACTAACAAAAGGTCACTCATTAGATTATTAGACTTAAATTCAGAGAGAAAGCCAACATAATTACCGGTACAATGCAAATAATATTAAACTGGCAGTGTTTTTCCAATATAAAACTATTAGTATGATTGATTAAATTCCTCACAGGGTACTTTTATCAGAACTGCAAAATGATTCTCAATTTACATTACATTAATTAAGATACTCATTCTTGACCTTTAAGTAAAAAAGTATGGAACTGGAACGTCAAATGACGAAGAGGGCGTTAATCACGGATATTTAGGGCTTACTTATCGTCTCGTATGTTCAATCTTCAAGTTATATTTCTAGTTTGATAGTAATAAACTCTGTAAAAGCAATATCGCTTTCAATGCTATAATGCACTAGATACTAATTGTATATTATTTCGCCTTCATCTTTTAGTATATTAAACTCTCTATACTGTCCGGTGAAATGTTAAAAATAAATCAAGATATCAGGCTTGTAATTTTGTTTTAGTTATTATCCTTCCAAATTGAATATTATATAATTTGATTGTACGACTGTGGGTCACATGGCGTGCAATAGTACGCACTATTAAACAATCGTTTAATAGTACTTTTTTCGTGTACGAAAAAAAATCTTTTTGCGTTTGGGAAAATATTTTGTTTATACTATTGATTTTGATGCCACCTATTTTGTACTTTCGCCGCGATTTGAATGTTATGACTGGTTTTCCGCAAAGGAAGTACTCTTCTAGAGAGATATATGTTTAATACTAATTTAGATCAAAAAGGCACTTATTAGTTTTATATCATTTGTAGGATTTTTATTAATTAATAGGAACATCTCTACAAGACGTGGAATCGTTGGAAAAACATAATTAGCCTAGGTGAGTTACAGTTGTCTGTCAAAGTTGCCTTCCAGTCTAGGCCTAGCTAGTACTAGCCTTGGCCTAGGCCTGTTGGTATTAGGCTAGGCCTAGTCTAGGCGTTTTAGCCTTGCTAGGCCTAGGATTGTTTGGTCGTTTGTTGACATAATTAACACTAACGTAGGTGTGTTTATAAAATCCATATAAATATAAAAATTAATATAATATTATTAAAATCCAAATGTTACTGTTTTATTCAATGTGACTCAAATGTAGCCCTTGACTTGGGCTATATTTTATTTGATTAAAATGACATGAATCTATTTAGATGTTACATGAAACATAAACACCTTATGCCATTATTTGTACCATTACACTCATAAACATTCATTATTTGTTTACCATTTATTATGTATTGAATGTACTACCACCAGTTCAAAAGGTTGTAAGTTACCAACTAAAGAAAAAGAACATAAACACTCACAGTACAAAATCTATTCGTAAGTTAACAATGTTTGGTAGTTCCGTAAGTTGGTTGTTCGTAAAGATTCTACGTAAAGAATCATTTAATGCACTGTAATAATGACTTTTCCTTCATTTACGATATCATAATCATTATAACGAATTTGTTATTAATAAGATTATAATAATATCTAAACCAAATTCTGGTTTACAGGTGTATACTAAAATGTGTTACTGTGGAGAAGTGAGACAATTTATAACTACAAAACTGTATAAAAATCTTTTATTTTTGCATTACCGTTTATTTACTATAAAAGAAATGCTTTTATAAGATTATTGTAGAATTGGTTTACGCATGCACCAAACTCACAGTATACGGATAGTGTCCACAGCAACGAAGGCATCCTTATCTATAAATCGAATTTTGTTTTCTTCGAGTGAGCTAGAAAAAAATACATAAATAACTTGTAAGAATACTTTGTATGGAATAACCTACATTGGTTGTAAAACATTTGCTCCATTATATTTTCAAATAACTATCGATAGTAAAATTAAGTAGGCCTAAATTGATTTCATTTTTCTTTTACATTTAGAAAAGAGCAATATTAACCAAAAGCTAATTGATATTCGATGATGGTTAGCTTAGCAGTGAGGAAATACTTACATCTCTTTAAAATATTTGCCTTGAAAAGCTCTCGCTGGTATGCTCTGCAGACTGTTTCCAAATAAAAATCTAGGACAACATTATTACAAAACTCATAAACACATTTGAGGTGAAACTGCATGCAAATTCTTGATAATGTTAATGTTACTGGGCGCAATTCAGTTTTGTACTGTCATGTCTTTGTTTTAATAAACCAGAATAAATACATTGTAATCATGGGTTGTATCAAAATTTGTGAACATCAAGCATAGAAGCAGAGAGTTGATTTTGATAATAATTAAACATGAATATTGCTATTTGGACTTTGTTTAGAGCATGTAACTTTACTATTATAAGTTGTTTAAAGAATGAATCAGATGGTGCTCGGAATGGAGTGTATTTATTCGATATTCTAGATTTATTAAGTTTGACGAGTAGTTGGATGCCCAAATAATGTTGCAGTATTGTAAATATGAATTATAAAGGGTAAGCAAAGTAGGGGCTACATTTCGGAAAAAAATCTTAAACTTATCCATTATTCTAATTGTTTTTGATATGTTTTAGAAATATAATTATTATTATAGTCCATTTTATTTCTCTTCTCTTCTCACATTACTAGAAGTCAATATGACTCTTTCCTACTGTAGAAAACATTCCACGTATTCAGGCCACTCAAAAAAAAAATAAAGAGAGCAAAACATAGGCCCATAGTAGACTACACAGGATCCATAGCATATTGAAACATCCAAGACTGTTGCCGACATCCTTTCCCCATTAGCAGGAAGCAGACAATACCACATTCTACACTTTTAGCACAACAATTAGCAGAAATCATAATAGAAGAAGATGAATCTTCAATTCACAGGATGTAATATCATTGTTCACCAACATCCCAGTTGAAGATTCACTATCAGTCATAACATCTAGACTTAAAGAAAATAGTGATATAAAAAATAGAACTCTATTAAACATCGATGACATCATACACAGTATATTTAGTGTTCCTAGAACAAAAGCTAATGCCACTGCACCAATTGAATGTAAACCTCATCTCTGGAAACGGTATGTTGATGACATCCTAGAAATAATCAAACAAGATCAAGTGGATAATTTAACTAAACACATAAATTCATCTGACCCAGCAGTAAACATCAAGTTCACTTATGAAAAAAAACAAGACAACCAAAATACCGTTCCATGATTCTCTTATTGTCCGGCAACCTAATCAATCTGTAAAACTACTCGTATATAGAAAACCCACTCATACGGACCAATACCTTCATTTTGAGTCTCACCATCCAGTATATAAAAAAAAATAAGGATTGCAAAACACGTTTTGACCGTATGAACTCCACCGTTTCATCAAACGAGGCCTAGGATAGATAAACAGAAGAGGGTAACATTAAATCATTGGTCGTGCAAAACAACAAATAGAAGTTAAACAAAAAGAAACATCACAGATAAACCAGGCCAAAAGCCATAAGTCGCGTGCTTAAACGCATAGTGATACCGGACCGACAGACAGACCGACAGACCGACCGACCGACATAGTGAACTATAGAGTCGCGTCCACGCGACTAAAAAGGTTTATTTGTCATATCTTGTTGCAGGTCTATCTGAATGAGTTAGTAGTGTTTAAAGAGTCCGCCATGAAACCTCATTCTTCACCTCTGCCAAATATCTGTCCACCCCAAATCTCGGATTGATAAGACTAAAGTAGCTAACTGCGTATACAAAATTCCTTGCACAAATTGCGAACACACTTACGTAGGTGATAGTCGATGCGTTGGTATAATATTAAAATAACACAAAAAAGAAACAGAAAAGGTAACACAACAGAGAACACATTACACTCGCCAAAACCACAGAGAATCGAAAAGAGAATTAGTAAATCAATCCACTTAATTCATGTAATAAATTGGATACCGACAGCAGACGCATAAAAGAGGCAATTTGGATACGAAGAAGACAAGATCAACCGAGACGAAGGCGCACACTGAGTCACATATAATTATGACCCTGTAATTAGAATGACCTGGCCCTCTAGGTCTAATTACAGGTAGTAATTCTTCTAAAGAAATTGTTCGTGAAGGAACATCGAAACCGTCAAGAAAAGATCTCGTAATTGATTTGATAAAATTAATTATTTACACTATATTATTGATAATCATATAATCTTGAGTACATTATTTTTTCTATGATTTTAGAGAATACTGAAAGCAGAAAAATTGGTCTATAATTAGCGAGTTGGTCTTGGTCTCTCTTCTTGAAAATTGGTATAATTTTGGCTTTTTTAATAAGATTTGAAACTATACCAGATAAAAAAGAAGAATTAAAATAGCATGCATGTTTATTAAAAATTAGAGAAATTAACTTTAGTAAATGTGGTGTAACGGAATCATGGCCACTATCCTTCTTAGAATCTACATTAAAAATAATTGAACTAACTTCGGTTACAGGATTTAAAAAGAACAAAATTGGAGATGAAGCAGACATAATAAATAAAGCATCTTTAGAATAGGAAGAAATTGATTTGGAAA
Organism: Antedon bifida; assembly: GCF_963402885.1. NCBI lineage: Eukaryota > Metazoa > Echinodermata > Crinoidea > Comatulida > Antedonidae > Antedon > Antedon bifida. The sequence goes on along the minus strand of NC_136229.1, from coordinate 7,164,165 downwards.
TGTTCATACCAATTAAGAAAAATATTCATAGAACAGTTCTCGTTTATCGGTAATAACTGCATTATCATAATACAGTGTGGATTTGTAGTGTTTTTCCTTCCAGGGTTTATGACTGAATTTATATCGGACGACATACATTCTTTTAGATTGTTCAAGTTTAGGTGTGTAATATTTTTTTTTTTTTGTAGTTCGACAAAGCTTGTTAAAATATTAATTTTTATTATTATATTGATTGTATTGAAGCTTATGTTGAGGGCTTCGGGATTGGATATATTTTTTGTATAATTGATGTTTGCGTTTACTGCATTTTAACAAGCTGGATGACATCCATTGCTGTTTGATTTTGCATTTCTTTCAATTAGTTGGCTTAGAATGTTTAGAATGAATACTATAACATTTGTTTAAGAACATTTGAAAAACAAATTTATGATTACAATCATAGATATCAGACATTTTTAGTTGGTTAGATTAATATAAAATGTACTGAATATCATTGATTTCCAATGACTGACTTGCAGTGAGCCTTTGAAGATGAACAATTGTATCTCTCTGCTGAGAGAAAGTATCTTTTTTTTCATTTCGACAGTATGTGTGGATACATAATATATAAATATACATACATGCTTCCGGTTGTTATGTTTTTGAAAGTTCCAGTAGATATTTTTTCCAGATTAGGATTGTTTGAGACAAACCTATTAAAAAATATATAAGATATAATTGTTATTTACATTAACAAATAGTTCCCCCACACAGACACACCTTCCACACTCATTTAGTCCGGTGGCAGGAGGTACGTGAGGTGGGGGGGGGGGGGGGGGGGGGGGGGGGGTGTTATCACCACCTGAAAGGGGATAAATTGCCAGAATTTTCCGTAGATTACGAATATGGAAGGTAATCGATCAGGATAGGTAGCATTTACGAGATATATGGGGTCAAAGTTCAAAATTGACCAATTACAAAAATGTATTATGTATATGTATTATAACAAATTTATTGAAGCACAATTTGGTCTTTTATTACATTTTTATGATTATAGGTATCTATTCAATCACCTTATGAAAAAAATCCCTTTGTGATTAAGGGTCAAATGTCAATATTGACCAATCATAGAACGTAACTATAAAACCAAATAAAACTAATATTTAACAAAAATTGGATGTTTTCTCATCCTGTTAATCATACGCAATGTAAAAGAGCGAATACATCATTTCATCAGTTGACATAAGGTCAATTTCATCAGTAGACATAAAGTCAAAGGTCAACATTTTAATATGCATATTAGTTGTTACAAAAAAAAGGCAAAGTTGTCCAAACTATGATATCGATGGTTTTACATGTAATCTAATTATTTTTGATCAGTAAAGTTATGTTAATTGATACATCGACTAATACAAACTTTTAAGATGTACTAGAGTTTCCATACACCTATATAAGCCTACAACACATTTGTTTAGATGTTTTTTGCTCTAGTTTTACAACGTTTGAAACGTTTTGTAATTTTTACGAGTGTATCGTTTTAACAATGGCGGGTGCAATTATTTGGTATTTCCCGGGGTTATTATTTTTAGATTTATGGGTATAAAGTGTTGAGTCTGCATGTACAATGTATTGATGTTCTTGGCATGTTTATTGTAGTTTGAATTTTCGCGATTGTAACAAGGGCCTTCAAAACAATTGTTTCTTAAATTAAATTAAAGTAAAAAAAGTTAATTATTCACGAATGTTACTTACACTTCAACAGTATAATCTGTAGCCAGTGCAAATGCATTTTCACAGAGCACTTGAATTTCGTTGTCAAACTGAATCCGCCTAAAACATTAATATATATAATTAATATATATATATATGTATAAACACAGCAGGCATTAAATTAATTTTTCTCATTCTCACAGATTTCCTTTTCTCTATCGTTTCAAATTAATTAATTAAATTTCAGTATATCACCGGGCGGTTTAGAATTAATGTTCTTTTCCTGATGTGTGTATATATATATATATATAATTCTAAACCGCCCGGTGATATACTGAAATTTAATTAATTAATTTAAAACGATAGAGATAAGGAAATCTGTGAGAATGAGAAAAAGTCGCCCCACCCGAGACTCGAACTCGGACCGTGATTTATTAAAATGTATTTAATTAATATAAAACGATAAAGATGAGGAATCTGTGAGAATGAGAAAAAGTCGCCCAAACCGAGACTCGAATTAGGACTGTCTGCTTGATATGCAGCCGTCCTAACCATTATACCACTGGGGCTTTCATGGTATTGTTTAAACTCGATTGGATAGCGACTCTTTAACATTCTCGGCGTTGTACGGCGGAACAGCACTAGTCCCTCAATTGTACGCACGCGCACCAGAGATCAAATTGATACGCCCTCATCTATTCAGTATTTTTATTCACGAAGCGGGATCTCCGAATAGATATATATATATAAACACATCAGGCAAAGAACATTAATTCTAAACCGCCCGGTGATATACTGAAATTTAATTAATTAATTTGAAACGATAAAGATGAGGAAATCTTTGAGAAAGAGAAAAAGTCGCCCCAACCGAGACTCGAACTCGGACCGTCTGCTTGATATGCAGCTGTCCTAACTATTAGACCACTGGGGCTTTTATGGTGTTTTTCAAACTCCAGAGATAAAATTGATACGCCCTCACAGATTTCTTCATCTTTATCGTTTCAAATTAATTTAATTTCAGTATATCACCGGGCGGTTTAGAATTATTGTTCTATATCTGATGTGTTTATATATGCCCTACCACCGCAGTAAAGGTATAACACCATTGGCCATTTGGGATCAGTATAAAGTAACTTCAATACATTTTGTGAAATATTTTAAATTTTACTTGTTTACAAGACTAATAATTATTATCGTTAGTACTAATAAACCATGTAGGCAATGACAAAAACTACAAAAAAGGTAAATTCCTTTTTTAAAGGAATTAAAGAGGTCTGAATTATATGATGTTCCTAATTTAAATTTGTCTTTATTATTTGTTCTCCATGCAAACCTTTCAATTACAATGAAACACATTTCCTATTTCAACAAACTTACAATAATTGTAACTGCACATTTACAAAAGTGAAAGGTTCAATGTCAAGTATATGGTTAGACGATATATGTCTGAAAAAAAACCAGTATATCATTATTATTATTATCAGTAGTAGTGGTGGTGTTGGTAGTAGTGACATTGGTATTAGTGGTAGTATTATTGGTAGTAATGCTAATGGTAGTAGTGATAGTGACAGTAGAGGTAAGTGGTGGTAGCGTTGATAGTGGTAAATTAGCGGTAGTAGCGGTATCAGTATTAGTGGTATCGGCAGTAGCGGCAATGTAAGTAGCAGCAATGGCGGCAGCATCAGCAACAAAAGCAGTAGCATTATCATTAGCAGTAGTAGTGGCAGTAGTAGTAGTAGCATTATCATGAGCAGTAGTATTAGTAGCAGTAGCAATAGCAGTAGTAGCAGTAGCAGTATCAGTAGCAGTATCAGTAGCAGTAGCAGTAGCAGTAGCAGTAGCAGTAGTAGTAGTAGTAGTAGTAGTAGTAGTAGTAGTAGTAGTAGTAGTAGTAGTAGTAGTAGTAGTAGTAGTAGTAGTAGTAGTAGTAGTAGTAATAGCAGTAGTGGCTGTGGTGTTGACGGTGGTAGTGGTGGTGGCGGCAGCACCATTAGCAGTAGCAGTATTAGCTATAGTAGTAGTAGTAGTTTGCAGATTTTCGTTATTGTCATTATGCATTTAAAAAAAAATGTATTTACTTACAAATGATCTACCAATTTGGAGCCTTTAAATGTAGTATTTTTTAGTATAGATATACTGTTCCGATCTATATTTCTATTCCAAAAGCAACACAAAATTAATTATTATAAATAATAAATATCGTTCAAATAGCATTGTTATATTCGATATTGCAGCAACGGCAAATTCCCATTGAAAAGTTGTGTCGATTTCTTTTTTTCCAAATACTTTTTGTCAACAACTAAAACATTCTCATTTAGTTTCGAGAACGAATGGGTCAACTGCAATAACTATCGAATGAGAACAATTCTCAACACCTAATATGTTTTCTAAAAACACAATCATGAGAGCCAGCTTTGTCTGACATAAATACCAACATTCCTGTCTCTCATTCCTACTTTAATATCCATCACAGTAGTTTGTTTACAGAAAACATTATAAACAGGCAAATTCCCATCTTCACAACCTTGAAACTTTTGGCACATTTTTATGGCATTTCATACGTATAAAACTTGAGCTAAATTCACAGTCTATGAAGACGCCTACGTGATGCGCGTACACTATGATGGTGCATACGATCTGGTTGAATAGTTTCATTCACATGTGATTTTGCTAGTCACTCAAAACCTTTTGATATTCATATTTTTTTTTTGCGTTCTGTTACGTTCGACGACATGGAAAGACGCGTACGTTAGAATACACGTCAGCTTCGTATACAACATTTGGGATATACGAACAAACTCACGACGGCAACTTTATCTTGTAAGTTGCTCCAGACAGCAGTCCAAAAATGCGGTTGAAGTATAATGTACTGTATGGCGTTACAATGTTCTACCATATTATTATCATTATGTGCAATTTATTGTAAATAAACATTTGAACAGACGAAGAAATAAAAGTGGGTCGAACCTATAACATAATACAACAAAAAACATAGGATTGCCATTCAAAAAAATACCTCGTGCCATGCATACACTGAATGCCTCTTCACCGAGACTTTGAACTTGTTCAATATATAATATAGTTGATATATTAAAATGTATGGTTACCTTTCTTTTTGTATCATCGATATACGTGTAAGCCTACACCAAAATATGGTCTCTGCAGCTAGGCCTATAATTTTCACATATTTTCTGTAAATTGATTCTTTGGCCGGAACAATTTGGTTTTTCATGATTGATCGACAGATTCCATTTCGCTTGAAAACGAATTGTTTTGTTAAATCATTTTCCTTCCTTTTTAGCTTGTTGTGTTATGGAATTTTGTTTGTGTTGTCTTTTTGTTGTTTTCTATAATGATTGACCTTGAAACGCCGTTGCGTGTAACAAACTTGACTAACTATAATCTAGATATTTAAACTTTTTAAGATTGGTATTATTGAATTGATCCAGTAATAAAGCATCCTTTCATTGGATATAAAATCAATACCGGTAAATCCTTCATAATTCGTAGCTTGATGTATTTTGCCCAAGATAATATGACTAAGTTGTCCGCGTAGTTTATTTACGGCTAATGTACTAATAAATACAAAAAGTCTTGCATGCTCCAACAGGGCCAAACGATTTGAAAGTAGACCAAATGACCCACTGGTAAACTAAAGTAAAACCGTTGCTAGAACATGATTAGTATTTTATTTTGAAATACGTTTAAGATTAATAACGCATACTATTATATTTAAACTTATTTAATTTACCTTTACAATCAATTGTGTTTATTAAACGCTATTATACGTCGACCATAGAAAAGATATTTTGCATGGTAAACATTTGAGCGAGCTTGGAGGTCAGGACGTCCAAAGGCATGGTTTGAATGAGATAAAAATAATAATTTGACAACATAGAGTATATCATCTAACTGAAGACTGACGTACTTGGCGATCCATCATTGCATTTCGAGGAGCCGTCAGACATGGCTGAGATATATCGATATATTTTGCCAACAAAAGATCTTTACCGTGCCTCATTTATGTGATGTAATGCTCCAAATTCTTAAATCTGGTATATTGCATACAATTATTTTAAAATATCCTTTTAATTGGCTTCTTATATACTGTATAGGTATAGATGAAATCACCAGAACGTATGTTAAAACGAGCGCTTTTGTTATACTGAGTAACAACAACTGAGTTGTTGATGGGACAATGAGCGAGTGAGTGGCCGAGCAATTAAGACAGTGGAACCGTAATTACGTAGCCATAACATCGGCAAGGGTTCGAGGCTCACTCGCTCCACGGTTCTGGTGGTATAACGAGTCTTCTCGGATAAGGACTATAAACCGTAGGTCCAGTGTACACATAGCTCATGTGCACTTTAAAGAACCTAGTACATCTTTTGAGACGAGTAGGGGGTTACCCCGGTGTACTAGCCAACATAAACACAGCCACTGTGCAATTGGGACTGGGCCGTTTACCACCTGTTGGTCCCGATCCTTTACTAACAGAGTTAGTGAGAAGTTGAATAAATAAATAATAAATAAATAAAATGTTAACTTTTATGACTTAATTCTAATACCTTGTTTGGAAGTACATACAGAAATTTAGTAATCCTTTCGACTAACCGCATTGAGAAACAATGCCGTTTTAAGATCGCATGATGATTGCCAACGGGCATTTTTGAGCTACTGTTTGGGACAACTTACAGGATAAAGTTGCTGTCAATGGTATTTTTGTACATCCCAATGTGTAGCAGTTACAATGCAAAAGGAATTAGCCGTGTGGCTCTTGACATGAATAACACCATTTTTGAGTGGTCACTTGGGGCTACTGTCTCGGGCAACTTACAGGATAAAATTGCTGCCATTGCTGTTTTAACATTGTATACACATAATATATATATATATTTTATCCGTGTGGCTTTTCACATGATTAAATCCATTTTTTACCGCTCCTATTAACTGGATATGACCCGGCAGCAATATTGATTATTGAATCTTAGCTATCTACATAATCAGCACATCAAACCATTTGTGGCTTTTCACATGAATAAACTTTCTGGGCTCCCGGTCTAAACCTAAATAATTGTATTAACTACATGATTGTATAATTCTACTGCAGACTATTTCAACTTTTCATTTATCTAGTTCCGTTAGATTGTAAATGCTATTAGGTAGTAATTACACTTTTATCATTAGGTCAATAATGTACATTATACATTTTTTCATGCAGGCATATAAAAATATATTTTTCAAAACACACCAGAAATCGATGTTAAACTTACACAGTATGAAGACGTGGAAGGTCATTAAAACATGTCGATACTTCTGTCAACATGTTATTCATTGCATTTCTAGAAAATTAAAAAAATAAACATAAATTCCAACAAAATTTCCGATTCTGTCTATAATTATAGTGTTGTTTCCAATAATAAACAAGTGAAAACAAGATTTTCACGACCTAAGCCCTAATACCAAATACGATACGACAAGGATAGATTTTAGAAATAATACTTACACTGAAACGATTGTCTTTGGAAATCTTGGTAAAATAGTAAGTAAATTATTATTAAGGTGTCTATCAAAAACAAAAACAAAATTATTAAAGTTGTATTTTATTTCAGTAATTAAAAAAAACAAACAAAAACTAGCGTATACATTTGGTGTAATGATTCACTCTGATAATTTCGTTATTGGTTAACACCTAACTTACACTCAGATCAGGTGTGTTCACATTGCATTTTACATTTGGTAAGTTCCAGATGTACCTGAACCAGGAAATAGTGAGGGTTTTATTTTCACACTTAAAATATATGCTGTAAGTTGTGTTACCAGCATTGTTGGCGATAATATTACCTTACGTTCTGTTAAATAATGGGTTATGTATGTTAAAATAAAGTTATCATTACTGCTATTTTATTAGTCACATCTGAAGAAATATAAGTCTAAACCTTGCATTGACGTAAGTTTATGTAGATCTAACAAAGCATCGTCGTCGATTTCCTTTAGGTTGTTATAGCCTATATTGCTGTAACAAAATTATGTTAAAAACAAACCTCTAGTTTAATTTAAATATCTAGTTTTATTTAATTACTCATAGCATCAATCACTTATCTATATTATAATAGCACTAAGCCAAAATTTGTTTTTCTATCTCCTCCTAAACCGCAAGTAGGTAGCCTTTATATATTGCATAGTCTTAGCCTATAGATGTATACATTTGTTTATACTATTATTGTTTGCAGATTTCGAACATTCTGATCATTCATAGTTGTGAAATATAGATGTTTGAACATATTTAAAACGTGTGACATGTGTCTTCTTTACAATACTGGACATATATATAGTGCCAGTTATTTAAAATCGCAATTCCACATTATTACTCGCATGTATTTTCAAAGGTTGACTTATCTGTTTTTTACAAATTCATAATTCATGGATACAATTTATCACGTAAGGCAGGATGAGCTAAAATCAAGAGCAAAATATTTATTTTTATGTTACTCAAGTGATGTGTTATCTTGGTTTTAAATTGACCATTTTAATAAATCGGTCGCTTTTCCATCGGTGCTTTCAATGACAAATATTCCTTTTTGTATCAAAATTGAAGATTTTTTGTAACAATAATTTTTGTTTCAGTAAGAAATAAATAAATCTTTACTAGGCCTACTCTGACTAGTAATCAAAATAATTTTTAAAAAAAGATGATGGTTTTAATACATTACAGTTAGTAGTTGGATGGTATACTATAGTACTTACACTGAAGCGATTGTCTTTGGAAACTTTGGTAGACTTGTAAGTCTTATTAGCAAGGTTTCTGTAAACATTAAAGATGTATTGTCCCTTTGACTAATTCCCAAAAAATAAAAAATAAAAGATTTCGAATAAAGGTGGGTCATTTTGAAGTATCATAATAGTTATTAACTATCACCAAAAATTTGTCCAAAAAAATAATTTAATTGAAATACAGACGTTTTTTTGTTAAAAAAAATAACTTTGACTTCCAGTCAAAGTTTTCGATCAAAACATATCCCATAATAAAACGCACTTGACTACTCTGTATGCATAATCATAAAACTTCCTCACGATCTGTGTGAAAATACCTTCTCAACCGCGACAAGTTGTAAACAATCCTAAATAGCATATGCATAATGCGTACTCGTGGTTTGAAATCTTTGTTTACTTTCGCTCGCGACGATTTTCCAGACGAAATGTAATCAAACTAATTTACCTGTTAATTACATAAACTTGTTGTTTTTGGCTCGAATTTTCGACTTAAAGTGAATAACTTTAATATTACTTTGATATGGCCAATTTAAATATAGAATATTTTGACCTTCATTTTTTTGTGTTTCAAGGGACAATACATCTTTAAGTAAATTAATTGGTAACTTAGTTTATTTTCTTTGAAATAAGCTCATACATGTTTGTGTAATGTGTGCCATAGTCTATTTTAATGGGAAGTATTTAAACATAATGACTATTACAGCGTGACAGTAATTATGTGAAAAATGTTGCTAACCACTCTAAAATGTTGATAACATCTCCATAAAAAGTCCGAACGTAAAATCAGACAAGGTTCCATTGTAGGACATTATTCTTTTTACCTATGGATGCTGAATGTGTAAGGATGAGCAATAGAAACACGATGTCAATCAGGAAATTTCACTCTTCAATCCAGTTTGTGAGAGTGTATTGTTAACAATAATTATGATCTTTCTGTAAATTATATCCCGAGTAATGGACACAGATAACATTGATAAAATATGTATCATTGATAAATTAGACATATTAAAAAGGAGCAAAACTAGATAAAATAACTCAAAACAATGACAATTAATTTTGAAATCTTACATTGAAACAAGTTCCTGTAGCTCTAACAAAGCATTGGTGTCGATTTTCTTCAGGTTGTTATCGCTTAAGTAACTATAAAAAGTAATATTATTATGTTATGTTAAAACTATTAGTTTATTTAGTTTATTTTGAATCTGTTATTATTAGCATTAATCAACTATAAACTAATGTTAAAGCACCAAACATTAAAGAAATACATGTTTGTCGAATGTTTTGACATCGATGTACGTACCCTTTTTTTCCCCAAAGATATTTATGCGATTCTCTCTATACGGTTTCAATTTTGGCTTATATTAGGAAAACAATAAATATAGGCCTAATGTGTTCTACAAGGTTAAGTTCTTGACGGAAGTATACGCAAGCGCTATATTGTATATGGAATTGAGACTATCGTATCCTGGCAATTTCCACCTGAATTATAATCTACACTAATTACATATTGCATCTCACATAACACGTACATAGTTAGTTAGTTAGCAAACTTTGTTACAAAATTACATATTTAATATATTACAAAGTTTAGATTATTACTACTTTTTATATGTTATTGGTGAATAAGCTGCAGGGGCGGTCGCAAGACTACTTTAAGAGGAATGCCCAAACAGGTCTGTAGACACTGAATATTTGAGCAACACAGGACCCCCCATCGTGGGGCATATTGCGAATTGTAAAATGACACCCCTTGATGGCCGCAAATGGTACTCTCGCACGTAACATTCAAGATAAATGGCACATCTAGTTCGCCGGAAATGTCATTCTATAGTGAGCTAGCAAACAAAGGATTGTAGCCTATATTATTCCGCTGGTAATAAAACATACGCGATATTTTGTGCGTTCAATGCGAACGTCAAGTCATCGATGAAGGTACTTTTGGTACAGTCATACATTCTAATAACTGTAATCGACTAATGCAAATTAATTATTAATCATGTTTAAAAAAAATATACAAAAAAATATGAAGCTGCTGCTATAAATTATTGAGCAAAACGGTAACTTGTATTAATTTAAATTAAATGCTAAATATAGCCAGAAGTTTAGAAAAAAAATACCAACCAATATTTTCAAATTTCATTTTCATTTATCCACTATAAACTGTACAATAGTGTTGCTTAAACCACCCTTTAAAATAAGACAAAGAACATTTGCAGACAGAAGCAGAATTTGATCTGCTACCGGATAACTTGTTTCAAAGTTCAGAACGTCGATAAATTAAGTACGGAAATTTCACCTAATATTTACGGACGTGCGGAAATTAAGATAAATAGAGTACTACACGCGTCGGAAATACAAAACTATACGTACAATAATTTGGCCTTAAAATTATGGAAAACCCCGAAAAAACACAATAATTAGGGACAAATCGATTAGCAATATGCCTAGGGAAACGGAATGAGTATTTTTCATTTGTCGATTTTATTTTACGTAAAGTTCATGTGTGAATGCTTGATCTATTAGAGGTAATCTGATGGCGCTAGTAACACTGTTATGTGTGGGTAATTTGTGAATGACGTAGTACATACACGAGCCTAGAAAGGGAAGATCTGTACTGCCGTTCATTGCGAGAGGAGGGGGAAGTCCGGTACTGTGTCATGATAATATAACAAGCCGGAGATGAAATAAAATCATGAATACATTTAGCTGATTGTCGTTGTGTTATTCGGCGTCAGAAGTTTATCGATCGACATCACATATTTATTTCTCATGTGTAGTAGAGCGTTTCTATTGAATAATTTTGTTTGTAAGTTCATTTTGGATTTTAAGTAAATTGAAAACCAATGGTTTATTCAAATTCAACATTGTAACTAATCCCTCACTATTCAATAATTATATTATTATACTATTATATTGTTGAAAAATGGATTGCGTGATATGAAAATTGATTGACAGTAAAACGTAACAAAGATACGTTCTGGTCTGATTATTAGGTTATTATTAAGTATTTTGTAGCGTTTATTGTAAAGGTAGTTAAATTCGTTGGCATTACTTCTTCCAATTTTAACAATTAACCTAACAATAAAACATTCAACAATGATAAAATGCCCTGCAACTCTGTAACTACTTTATGACTAAGCCTATATCAAGGTCCGGGTCCCCCACACCCCCACCCCTAAATTTTAAAAGAGCCCTTTTTTTGTTTATTTTAATCTTTTTTTTAATTATGTGACATAGTTGTGTGTATGTTTGTATACACAACGGCAAAAACGCAAGCAAACAACAATACGATCGTAGCAGAAACACAGGCGATGAAAAATAGGATAACATAACATGCTTCAATGTGAATCAGGGAGAATTTCCGATGAAGGTACTTCCGTTACGGTAATAAATTCTAATAACATAAATTAATTAATGTACATTCATTATTATTATCAATTATTAATGATTTTAAAAAGTTAGACAAAAAAAAATATGAAGCTGCTGCTGTAAATATTGAGAAAAACGTTTAATTGCATTATTTTGAATTAAATGCTAAATAAGTAAACAGATAAAACCACAATTTAACTGTATATAAAATAATAAATATAAAATATAAATTAATGATGGACATTTTGCAGAAAGAAGCAACATTTTCTCAGCTACCGGTATAAAACTGTTACTATGGAAATTTAGTATATTACGGACGTGTACGGAAATGAAGATAAATAGGGTACTACAGTACACGGAAAAACAAAAATTATACCCAAAATTATGGAAAATCCCCGGCAAAACGCAATATTTATGAACAAATCGACTAACCATATGACTGGTTTTTCCAGAACATAGTAGTGTTTGTAAGCCTCTTTTCGTACCTTTCATGATAAGGAGAGATACATTTCCCTGCCCTCATGACGCGCGCACCACAAACAACAAGTCAGTAAAAAATTCATTTTGCGCATGCATTTACAAAAAAATACGTCGACCGCCGTTGTATATTTTGCGTGGTATAGTAGGCATTTAGTGACTGCTGGTTAAATATTACGGTGCATTCTGAAAATTTACAAATATTATCTTCCAGACTGGACTTATATAACGTTATATGGATATTGTATACGATGAAATGGGACGTAAATTTTAATTTAGTGGCAGAAACAAAATTTAGTATGAAGACCGGGTCACTAGAGCAACATCCTTGGGTCCGCACCTGAGCTGAAATACATGGAATTAAGTTTTATTAACTTACTTTTTGTTTACTAGATTTATAAAATTCAATCATAATTTAAAATCTAAACTTACAGAAACAGTGTATTTACAGGAATTCCAACTGGCCATTCATTGAGTCCACGGTTTGTACAATTCACTGTTTGTGTTCTTTCTGTACATTTACAAACTGCATTCACATTAGTATCATTACTACATGCAACCTCAACACATTTAGAAGAATCCACCAACAAACAAAACGAGAACAAAGTAAATAAATTATGAGACATCATCTTTAACATTTTTGCAGGTAAATGGAAATGTAGACTGCCTCTACAGCAGTTATAGATTGTTAAAAAGGACAATGCTGTATTATATGAACCAATACAATTCAACCGTGTAATGTTTTATTTGTATTTCTTTATAGAAAAGTAAGTTTTTGAAACAATTCATTTTCACCAATACGAACAATTTCCGGGTTCAATGCATGGATCATGTTCTAGTAATATTGGCTGCTCTTTCAATACAAATACCAACAGACGTTAAGACAAGACAACAACACAATGTGCGTAACCTCGTGATTTTTTGTCATCTTAACGATCCTAACCATTGATTGTGCCATGATATAATACAATGTAGGACTTGATTGTAGAAAATTAAATGCATTCAAACAAATAAAAAGAAAGTAAAACAAAATTATTGGTTGGTTTCAAATTCATGGATTGATAAAATAAGGAAACATAAATAACAAAAGCGAGTGCATTTCATGATTTGTTTGTTTAGCAGAGATGTTAATATTTTAAAAGAATGGATTATGAATTCTGATGACCATCGTTTTAAGTTAGAGCTGTCTAAAATAAACCATTAAAAAGAATATATAACTTATTTTCAAAACATGCTAAAAATTTTTTATAGATTTACCTAAGTATATTGTTTAAAGTACGGTAGTATTGTAACTACCCATAGCACAAACCATCTAAAGAATATTTAGCCCAGGCGGCTAAAAAATAAATTAATATAACGTAAATATATTAGCTGACTCATTTATCAACATTTCATGTAGTTCATGAACATTTGAAACAAAGCACCATTGCCTTTTCTATGCACCGTTCGCCTGTTAATCAGTTGAAACTGTTTAGCACACGATACGCTCGTTCATGAGTTTAAACAATAATTATTTCAACAATTCACTTTCCAAACAGCAGTTTTTCGTACCGAAAGTCTTTTCCTGATACGAGTTAAAGTAGTTCCATATTAATAACCTATTTTTTATTGGCCAGTTTGTTCGTCACTAAAATCCATCATGATGGTATACTAGAATGTTTGTAATGTGTTCGAGGATATAAAATATTATTTTCCATGATTAAAACAATGGATATAAAAAAGAAAAATATTTGTTGCCACTTGCAATAAAAAAGAGGCAATAACTAACAGATCGTATGGGTTCAGTATCTAACAACAGATTAACAAGTTCGATTAAAGTATGACGAATGAGGGCGTACTTTATTTTATGGAAAGTCATTTTTATTTGGACATTTCTAAACACATATCTGTATATATATTAGTTTAAATTTGGGTTTCATTTTATATTATGTATTTCATTATATATTTTACTGCAATCTAAACTTAAATTATGCTATAAACAGTTAATTACCATAAGTTTTATAGCTTTTTAATATATTTGTTTACGGGCGCTAACGGCGTATCGTAATTTCGGTCACGCTTCTTCTTCGCATTCGCGGTAAAAAAATTACGACATGAGGTGGATAACAATTGCGTACCGATGTTTCTCGTTAAATCCCAGACGCAACATCAAGAAATGATCTTTCCTATATTCTTAACATACTGCGTGAATTTATATGATTAGGGAAAGAGCTTTGACTGGACTAAATACAATGAATACAAATATTAATTATTTCATAAAAATAACCAATGAAAATAGTATGTTCGTTTACATTATTATAGAGAAATGATGAGATAGAATCTTAAGAAACATTGAACGACAATACGTGTGAGACACCAAAATATAAAGCATTGATGTATTTAAACTGCAATGGGAAGTGTTTCTGGTTTTAGTGTTTATAGGATTAGCCACGTCAGGATGCCTACGTGAGCTAGCTATAGATACCTTCTTCAATCATCTCTTTCATTCAAATGAATATGTTATTTCTTATTCCTAGCCATCTTTTGTTTCAGTTTATTATAATAATATCGAATTTAAATCTTACCTTTTTCCTATTATTTACATGCTGATTTTAATTCATTTTCAAAAGATATCAACATACTGGCAGTTTAGGACACCCTGTTGAACCGTGAAATGTGAGAACAACCACATTTGTGCAAACGGGACATCTTCAAATGTGCAAATCCGTAAAAAATCATCACTAATGTGCCGTTAAATGTAAATGTCTTTGGTGACCGATTAGAGGCACCATAAAGATTGAAACCATGCCTTCATTTAATTCAATTCAATTCAAATATTTTTAATCATCCCAAACGGGGCAATTCAAATAAAAAGGTCTGGATTAAAATTATCTTACACAATATACAATATATCATAATACACAAAACAGTACAATATAACAAAAGTCAAAGTTCAAGAATTTAAAAGTCGGATGGCCACTGGCAAGAACGAATTCCTTTTCCGGTTTGTTCTACATGCCGGGCAGTGCATCGAAAGCGACGCCCATGAGGCATGAGCTCAAAATCACTGAACAAGGCATGGTTAATATTTTTTAGAATAGCTCTACTTTTTTCTAGAGTTTTCATAGAATAAGATTTAATTATATTTTGTCAAATTCGTATAAGGATGCTGATAATGTACTTTAAGGTTTTTATGAGAGAGTTAGAGAGGCCTAATGTTTTTTTATTTTTCATAGAATTAATAGGGCTAGCTATTTATCTACATTATTTTATTTACATATAACATACATGTTTTGCTTCCCGGGCTAATTTTCAATATTATTTTTCTTTTTCGTCAGAGCGGAGTAATAATAAAGATTGTTAACCTTTGGCCTGCAAAATTGTCAAACACAAGTTAGTATAATGTAATTAAATCCTTTATTCTGTGTATAAGGTTACAAAGTAAAATTAAAATAGCATTATTCAATCAAGTCAGTGATTTGTCATTGGAAACATGTGTCTATTACATACTTTTATTTCACATTATTTTATCCATTAAAATGTGCCTTTCTGCGTAATATTTAAAATAATGACAACATTTAAAAAAAAGATAATCTAAGTATTAACTTTAAAGACATTTTGATTCAGTTCTAAAATATATTCTAAATTCTATAATAAATTATTTATTCTGTGTAATATATTTTTATAATAGTGTGGAAAGCTCAGTTTACAGAGAAGAACACTACACGTTTATAAAACACCAATCAATGCTATTCTTTCAGGGGCATAGAGATTACAAGCAAACTTATTATAAACGTAAACTATGTAATAATCTGGGTATTAGCTTTGGCCATCGTGAAGGGATGAGTAATATACAAAGTGAGAGTTGTACAGCATGACATTAGGCCTACAACAACATCAGCGTAATTTTGTTGAGTTTCCGGGTTCAATGCATGGGTTATGTGTTCTAGTAATATTGGCTGCTCTTTTAATACAAATACCATTAGTACGCAGCCAAAAGACATTAAGGAAACGTCAACACAAAGTGCGTAACCTTGTGATTGTTTTGTGTTGTTATCTTAACGTTTAACGACCCTAACCATTGGCTGTGCCATGGTATAATACAATGTAGGACTTGATTGTAGAAAATTAAATGCATTCAAACAAATAAAAAGAAAGTAAAACAAAATTATTGGTTGGTTACAATTGGATTTATTACATAAGGAAACATACACAACAAAAGCGAGTGCATGTAGTTCCGTGATTTGGTTGTTTAGCAGAGATGTTTACAGTTTAAAGGAATGAATTCTGAAATCTGATGACGATCTTTTTAAGTCTAAAATAAACAATTAAAAAGCATATATAACTTATTTTAAAAACATGCTAAGCATGTTTCACAGCTGTATATTATTTAAAGTAGTATTGTAACAAACTACCAATAACACACACCATCTAAAGAGCCCAGGCAGCGATAAATGAATTAATATAACGTTAATATATTAGCCGACTCATTTATCAACATTTCATGAACATTTGAAACAAAGCATCATTGCTTTTTTATGCACCGTTCGCCTGTTAATAAGTTGAAACAACTGTTTCACAGACGATACGCTCGTTCATGAGTTCAAACAATAATTATTTCAACCATCCAGTAAAATATAAAGCAATGGGAAGTGTTTCTGGTTTTAGTGTTTATATAGGATTAGCAACGTCAGGATACGTGGTCCTCCGTGAGCAAGCTATAAGATGTTCTTTGTGCTCACGGAAAACATTCATCAACTGGTTACACGCCCAACTGCATGCGTTAGTTTATCTCTATTTGGTATAAATCAAATTAATTCCACATTTATTTCGACCAAAATCAGTAAGCATCAACATTGTATTATGTACATTTACCAAAAAAAAAAAAAAATATCATTTGGCCGAAGGACGATATAGAGTTTATAGTTGCCCCTGCTCACAGGCATATGCAAAAATTGCATAAGTATATACACCCATAAAAACAATTTAACAATTAATCACATAAAAACAAGAACAAAAATAAATACAAAGTATTCTCGTTAATAAATAATATGTTTTATTTTGCAAATGAACTATTAAACGTTGCTTTAGAAAGGGATACTCATATGATCTACCCAGCTGAGGTTTTGATTAATGTATGTATTATTATCTTCATAATGAAGTGAAAAGGACCTTGGGGTAAGAAAAGAGGTAATTACCCTCTCCAAATTTGAAATGAACTATTAAACGTTGCTTTAGAAAGGGATACAATTTTCATATGATCTACCCAGCTGAGGTTTTAAATAATGTATGCATTATTATCATCATAATGAAGTGAAAAGGACCTTGTGGTAAGAAAAGAGGTAATTTCCCTCTCCAAATTTGAAATGAACTATTAAACGTTGCTTTAGAAAGGGATACATTTTTCATATGATCTACCCGGCTGAGGTTTTGAATAATATATGCATTATTATCATCATAATGAAGTGAAAAGGACCTTGGGGTAAGAAAAGAGGTAATTTCCCTCTCCAAATTTGAAAAGAACTATTAAACGTTGCTTTAGAAAGGGATACATTTTTAATATGATCTACCCAGCTGAGGTTTTGAATAATGTATGCATTATTATCATCATAATGAAGTGAAAAGGACCTTGTGGTAAGAAAAGAGGTAATTTCCCTCTCGAAATTTGAAATGAACTTTTAAACAATTTAAGAACAGAAAATTTCAGAAGCAGGGAAGAAAATTACATTTGCTATCATTTAAATGTAATTGTACCATAACATGTTTTTCAGACAATCTGCAAACTCACTTTCGCCAATATTGTAGTTTATACAGACAAGCTTATGTGACACTGAGTTTATCTGTAGATGCAATGTCCAACACTACAGTAACATGTCGTATACTGTGAAATGGTATGCGGAAGGAAATAATAGACACAGCTTTGCATTTCCAGCGGTTCATGTTAATTCGGTAACATTGGGCACACAACAGCTGAAAAGCGTATTTGGTTCTGGCAGTACAATGGTAAGGAGCAACAAACTTATTAAAAACAACCACAACACCAACATAACATTTTTTTTTATCAAAACGATGTTAAATTTATAGACATAATTGAGATAATAATCAATCATACATATAACTTAAATACATACAAAATGAATATTTAGATTAATATTAACAATTATTATATTCAAATTAAATTTAAAACAGAGATCTGCTCGATGTTTCTTTAGTTTCTTCAACCCAAATCCGAGCACTACGAGACTTTATTTAGTCTATTACTAGTAAAACGTCCCCTTACCCTATTAGTGCAACTTTCTTATCAGAACAACCTTTCCATCAGGAACAACTTCCTTCCTAAGGACAACTACCCCAACAACTTCCAATAATAAAACTAGGATTCGTTTAGAGGTTCTTTTATTTTTTTGTTTCAGATAACATGTACTTTAGCAGCCGAGTACATCAACACGGATGGCACTGCAATGAGTGAACCGTCTGTAGTGAGTAAAAGTAACGCCGTCGCAATGAATGTTCCTAGTAATGATAGTAAGAAGTATTAATCAAGACGTTCCAATAGAGTTTGTTTTGAATTGTCGTGTTTAAAAAACGACATTTTCATGCTTACCTTATTAGTGGAAATAAGAAACTTTTCTTGGCTATCCTTGTGATCAAGATATGTTCCTTTGCGCAAATGTTTTCTATTTAAGTGTTATTTTGATATGTATGTACAGTATTTAAATTGACCTTGATTGCTTAAAGATGTATTGTCATCTGAAAAAAAAAAATGTTAAATTGCTTTTGTTGAATATGCCATTTTAATGTCACATGATAATTATCCACTTTGAACAAAAATGTAATCGAAAAAATGTATTACCTAAAAAAACTGTAATTTAAATTTTTTTAATGGTCAAATTGGCTGGCAGTCAACTGAGCCAATGGTTTTTTTACGGAAGAGATTAACCTTATTAAAACAACAAATAACATATTCAAAGTCTGATTTAATTAATCTTCATTTTTCTTGTTTTAGAGGACAATTTACCTTTGACCTTAAGCCTTTTTACACCTAGCAGTGCATAGGCCATCAACTACACGTCTCCATCTCACACGGTTCTGGGCAATTCCTTCCACCTCTGTCTAGTTATAGCCAACTTCCTTCACCTCCTTATCCAGTTCCCTCCTCCATGTGTTCCTTGGGCGTCCTCTTTTTCGTTTTCCCTGGGGATTCCATGTTAGGGCATGCCTAGTTTTGTTGTGTTTTGGTTTCCTTAGTGTGTGACCAATTCATTTATATTTCCTTCTGTCAATTTCAATTTCCACTGGCTCTTTTCCAGTCCTAACCCAGAGATCCTCATTTCTTATTTTTTCTGGCCACCATATTCTGAGAATCCTTCTCAGACATTAGAGGACAATACATCTTTAATAAAGAAACTGAAAATACGCATGCTCATCCCTTCACGATGGCCAAAGCTAATACCCAGATTATTACATAGTTTACGTTTATAAGTTTGCTTGTGATATCTATGCCCCTGGCAGAATAGCATTGATCTATTGGTATTTTATATTTATTTCTTCTTTGTAAACTGAGCTTTCCACAATATTATAAAAATGTATTACACAGAATGAAGATTTCAATCTGAAGCAAAATGTCTTTAAAGTTAATACCTTAAGCTTTTCATTGAACAGACTATCTTTTATTTAAAATGTTGTCATGATTTTGAATATTACGCAGACAGGCACCTTTTTAAAATTAATTCCGTACACAATTTAATTGATAAAACAATGTGAAATAAAAGTATGTAATAGACAATGATTTCAATGAAAAAAATCCCTGACTTGATTGAATAATGCTAGTTTATTAGTGTTTTAGCCTTATACACAGAATAAAAGATTTAATTGCATTATACTAAATTGTTTGTTTGTTTTGAAATATATCTTTTAATTACACTTAAACTGATCTCATTTTGACATGACAACATTGCAGGCCAAAGGTTTACAATGTTTATTACTCCGCTCTGACGAAAAAGAAACATATTGAAAATCAGCCCAGGGAGCAAAACAACGTTTTATGTAAACAAAAGAACATAATGTAGATAAGTACCTATTCTATGAAAAAAAATACATTTCTTTAGATTCCACCTGATCACTTCTCTTTAATATTGTAACAAACATGCTACTTTCATTGGTTATTTTTATGAATTGATTAATATTTGTATTCATTGTATTTAGTCCAGTAAAAAATCACACCCTATCGTGGCATAAGCTCTTACCATAATGGAATTCACGCAGTATGTTTAGAATAGAAAATATAATAATAATGAAATACATAACATAAAAAGAAATCCAAATTTAAACTAAAATATATACAGATATGTGTTTAAAAATGTTCAAATAAAAATGGCTTTCCATAAAATAAAGTACGCCCTCATTGTTCATACTTTAATCGAACTTGTGAATGTTTTGTTAATTAAGATACGGAACCCATGCTCTTTTTTATCGCAAAAAATATTTTTCTAATTTGTATCCATTGTTTTAATCATGGACACTAATGTTTTATATCCTCGAACACATTGCAACAATTCTAGTATACCATCATGATGGATTTTAGTGACATGAAATCACGAAGAAACGAACGGTGTGTAAAACAGGCCAATAAAAAGTAGGTTATTAATATGGAACCACTTTAACTCATATCAGAAACAGACTTTAGGTACGAACAAGGCCATATAGATGGCTGCAGTCGCGTGCTCATTAGTGTTTACCGACCGACCGAAATTACTGAACATGTTTAAAATGTTGAAATGTTTAAAAACATTTATATTTGTTTAATTTCCACGTGCGTAGCCTGTCACTTTTGACGTGCTCGTATAACGTAATTTCGAGTTGAAAAGTAAGTCAAGAAAACAGAAATCGGGCAAAAAGAGTGCGCAATAACGTTTAACGCGCAGTGCGCGCGCAAAAATCTGCGCACTCATGGCAATTTTGTAAACGCTTAAAATTGCCTGAAACGTACTCTTATTTCATCGAAAATACATTTTGAAAATTTTAAGCGCGCGTACGCATGCGTTACATGCGCTACGCACATAATTGTATTGCCATATGATGATTTATGCCCTGAAATTTATGAGTACCAAATTGTATTTAATTGTGATTCATGGTTGTGAAGATATGATTACAAACGTGATTTCGTTACATCGTGCGTACACCGCGTATTTTTTTATTGCGCACCGTGAAAACATAACCACATCGATTCCTGGCGATAAGGAATATACTGTGAAAAATTGACTTAGCTAGATTAAACTGATATCAAGATAAGGTCAGAAAGCGATAAAACGCATAGTGATACCGGACCGACAGACAGACCGACAGACAGACCGACAGACAGACCGACAGACAGACCGACAGACCGACCGACATAGTGAACTATAGAGTCGCGTCCACGCGACTAAAAACTGCTGTTTGGAAAGTGAATTATTGAAATATTATATGCATAAAACAAGTCAATGATGCTTAGTTTCAAATGTTCATGAACTACATTAAATGTTGATAAATGAGTCGGCTAATATATTAACGTTGGATTAATTCATTTATCGCTTGCTGGGCTCACTATTCTTTAGTTGTTTTGTGTTATGGGTAGTTACAATACTACTTTCAACAATATATTTAGGTAAAGCTGTGAAACATTTTTAGCATGTTTTTAAAATAAGTTATGTATTCTTTTTAATTGTTTATTTTAGACAGCACTGACTTAAAAAGATCATCATCAGAATTCTGAATTCATTCCTTTAAAATGTAAACATCTCTGCTAACAATCATATCACGGAAATACACGCACTCGCTTTTGATGTTTATGTTTCCTTATTTAATCAATCCATGAATTTGTTTGAACTAGAAAGTGTAGACGATGGTTCTCGGAATGATAATGACTCGGGTAAAAAGGTTTTAGAAAGATATTCTGGCCTGGACGTTTTCGGTCGGTAACCATTATTGAAATGCTTGATATTCGTAAAACTAAACCTACTCACTAACCTGTTTCACAGTGTCTATGATAGTTATTAGCGTTTTAGGTATAGTGTTTATTGTTTGATAGGGCCCTTTTAGTGTGGATGTCGGGAGGCGGAGTTAATTTGAGGAAGGTGCTTATTCGAGGGATACATTTTTTTAGTTTTAATAATATGGTACATTTACAAATAAAATCCTCTAGTAGATATGAAAAGTGGTTAAAAAAGAATAACAAATGCTTAGTATAAATTATAGATAACAGTCCGATGAAATCTACTAAATATAGTATAATTGTGTTATGAAAACAATACAATATTGTGTGTATAAATGTGGATGGGCGTTTATTTGATGGTAGTTGGCGGGAGGGGGTGGGGGGAGGGGTAGGGGTGGTCGGCGATAATTATTTTAATTGATGTTTTATTGAGCAGGTGTTCTGGGTTTTTATTCAAATAAATACCATCCTAATTGGTATAATTAATACATTATTCCGCGACACAGTGAGCCGTTTTGGCCTATAAGGAAGTCGTTTTAGACGGGTTGCAACATGGGCAGAAGTATCCCAGGGTCTTAACGGGACACAGATAGCGCACAGTATACATAAAGTCCTGGCAGCTTATTCAACAACTCGGCTATCAGGGTTTTATTCGATTTCAAACAAAATGGCTATCGCACCAACGGCCAACTTAGTTGAAACCAACCATGCAGGGAAGTTGCAAGGTGATTGACACACTTTACCGTGAACCCGGAAATTACTTCTACCGCGCGTAGAGTTAAAAATCTACCAATGAAATCAGAAATTTTGCTATAAAACCCTTTATAATATCTTCATAAGATAGAAATATGGAACAATATCATAATAATCTACGTTTCGCGGTACATCTAAGATAGATAAGGTAGGAATCCAAGGCGGAGATTTGTCCCGAAGTTTTTCTATTGTGCTCGCCTATGTCAGAATTATCCATAATTTATATATAGATGCATTTACTTTTCTACAATCAAGTCCTACATTGTATTTTACCATGGGACAGTCAATGGTTAGGATCGTTAAACGTTAAGATAACAATAGACTGAACTAATCACGAGGTTACGCACTTTGTGTTGACGTTTCCTTAATGTCTGTTGGCTGCGTACTAATGGTATTTGTATTAAAAGAGCAGCCCATATTACTAGAACACATGACCCATGCATTGAACTCGGAAATATGTTTGTATTGTGACACTGAATAGTTTCAAAACATACTTTTCTATAAAGAAACACAAATAAAACCTTAAATAGTTGGATTTTATAGGTTCATATAATAAAGCATTGTCCTTTAGTAAAGTTTTTAACAATCTATAACTGTCGTAGACGCAGTCTACATTTGCATTTACCTGCAAAAATGTTGAAGATGATGTCTCATAATTTATTGATTTTGTTCTCGTTTTGTTTGTTGGTGGATTCTTCTAAATGTGTTGAGGTTGCATGTAGTAATGATACTAATGTGAATGCAGTTTGTGAATGTACAGAAAGAACACGAACAGTGAATTGTACAAACCGTGGACTCAATGAATGGCCGGTTGGAATTCCTGTAAATACACTGGTGCTGTAAGTTTAGATTTTTAAATTAGTATTGAATTTTATAAATCTCGTAAAACAAAAGTAAGTAAATAAAACTTAATTCCATGCAATCCAGCTTATTCACCAATAACAAATTTCAAAGGTAGTAAAAATATAAACTTTGTAATATATTAAATATGTAATTTTGTAATAAAGTTTTCCCTGGCCTAACTATGTACGGTACGTGTTATGTGATATGCAATATTGTAGTTAGGGTAGGTTGTAATTCAGGTGGTAATTTCCCGGATACGGTAGTCCCAATTTCATCTACAATATAGCGCATGCGCATACTTCCGTCAAGAACTTAACCTTGTAGAACACAATTTTATTTATTGTTTTTTTTATTATAAGCCAACATTGAAAACGTATTGAGAGAATCGCATATAAATATTTAGCTAACCAAAAACTCATTATTAGAAAATATTTGAAAAAAAGAGGGTACGTACATCGATGGTAAAACATTCGACAACATGTATTTCTCTAATGTTTGGTGCTTTTACATTAGTTTATAGTTGATTATTGGTAATAATAACGGATTTTAAATAAACTAGTAGTTTTAACATAAAATAACATAATGACGTGTTTATAGTTACTTTAGTGATAACAACCTGAAGAAAATCGACACCAATGCTTTGTTAGAGCTACAGGAACTTATTTCAATGTAAGGTTTCAAAATTAACTGTTATTGTTTTGAGTTATTTTATCTAGTTTTGCTCCTTTTAAATACGTCTAATTTATCAATGATACATATTTTATTAATGTTATCTGTGTCCATAACTCAGGATATAATTTACAGAAAGAAAGAACATAATTATTGTTAACAATGCTAAAAACGACACTCTCACAAACTGGATTGAAGAGTGAAATTCTCTGATTGACACCGTGTTTTTGTTGGTCATCTTTACTCATTCATCATCCATGGGAAAAGAATATGTCATCGCATACAATGGTACCTTGTCTGATTTTACGTTCGGACTTTAGAGATGGTTAGCAACATTTTTCACATAATTATAATGACGCTGTATAGTCATTATGTTGAAATACTTCCCATTAAAATAGACTATTGCACACATTACACAAACACGTATGCGCTTATTTCAAAGAAAATAAAATAAGTTACCAATTAATTTACTTAATGTTTACAGAAACCTTGCTAATAATTCACTTACAAGCCTACCAAAGTTTCCAATGACAATCACTTCACTGTAAGTACTATAGCATACCATCCAACTACTAACTGTACATTTATTAAAATCATGATCTTTTTTTAAAATTATTTTGATCACTAGTCAGAGTAGTAAAGGTTTATTTTATTCCTTACTTAAACCAAAAATTAGTATTGCAAAAAAATCTTCAAATTTGAGACAAAAAGTATATTTTTCATTGAAAGCACCGATAAAAAAGCGACCGATTTATGAAAAAAGTTGTTTAAAAAGCACACATCACTTGAGTAACATAAAATAAATATTTTGCTCTTGATTTTAGCTCATCATGCCTTACGTGATAAATTGTATCCATGAATTATGAATATGTAAAATACAGATAAGTCAACCTTTGAAAATACATGCGAGTAATAATATGTGGAATTGTGAATTTTAAATAACCGATTATCGGTACTATATCTAAGTCCAATATTGTAATGAAGACACGTTTCACACATTTTGAACATTTTCAACATCTTTATTTCACTATAAATGATCAGAATGTTCGCAATCTGTAAACAATAATAGTATAAACAAATGTATAAATCTATAGTCTAAAACTATGCAATTATAGAGTTCTGCGGTTTGACGTCACAGCGATAGATGGCGCTGCATAAAATTACCAAAAAAAGCGTTCAACGCTACTATGTTGATAAACTGTATAGAATAAACTGTATAGATCTGTATTTTTATCAAATTAAATTATGATTGATTTTTTTTACTTAAACTGTAGTTGAACAATAAAAAGATTATTAAAAACAAATATTTAGTGATCTTTTGAAATTTTAGTTTGTTTTTATTACGTTTTAAAATTGATTTTTTAAAACTTAAACTGTAGTTGAACAATAAAAAGATTATTAAAAACAAATATTTAGTGATCTTTTGAAATGTTAGTTTGTTTTTATTAAGTTACTTCAATCAGCCTATTTCAACAATTGGTGACCTTGGAGTCATTCAGGCAGGTTGAACGCCTTTTTTGGTTGGCAACCGTCGTGTCGTCAGCACCGCAGAACTCTATATAAAGGCTTCCTAAAGTAAACTAAGCGACTTGCGGTTTAGGAGGAGATAGAGGAACACATTTTGGATTAGTGCTATTACAATATAGATTGTGATTGATGCTAGGTTAATTAGTAGGCTAGCCGCCGATTCAAATTAAACTAGAGGTTTGTTTTTAACATAATTTTGTTTACAGCAATATAGGCTATAACAACCTGAAGGAAATCGACGACGATGCTTTGTTAGATTTACATAAACTTACATCCATGTAAGGTTTAAACTTATATTATTTCAGATATGACTAATAAAGTAGCAGTAATGATAACTAAAATATTTTAATATAAATAACCCTTTATTTAAGATTCGACAAAAAGTAAGGTAATATTATTGCCAACAATGCTAATAACAACTCACAGCCTATATTTTCTATCTGGTGTTCCGTCAAGGAAGTGTGAGAATAAAACTCTAACTATTAATTTCCTGGTAACGTGTACATCCGAAACTTACCAAAGTGAAATGCAATGTGAACACACCTAAGTGTAAGTTAACCCATAACGAAATTATTAGGGTGAATCATTACACCAACATTTATACGCTAGTTTGTGTTTGTTTTTAATTATGTTTTTGTTTTTGATAGAAACCTTAATAATAATTTACTTACTAGTTTACCAAGATTTCCAAAGACAATCTTTTCAGTGTAAGTACTATTTCTAAAATCTCTCCTTGTCGTATCGTATTCGGTATTAGGGCTTTCGTCATGAAAATATTGTTTTCGCTTGTTTATTATTGGAAATAACACTACTTTTTATTTGACATAATCGGACATACATTTTGTTGGATTTTTTTTTTATTTCCTAGATATGCAATGAATAACATGTTGACAGAAGTATCAACATGTTTTAATGACCTTCCACTTCTCCGTACTGTGTAAGTTTATCATCCATTTAAGAATCGATTTCTCAATTGTTTCTAAAATATATATTTTTAAATGCCTGGATTAAAAAAAGATGTGTTGGTATTGTGCCAAAATATATATCGTTGTACATTGATTATTAACTTAATAATAAAGGTGTAATTACTATTTATAAACCAACGGAACTAGATAAATAAAAAGTAGAATTATACAATCATGTGGTAAAACAGTACACTATGACTGAATTTGGCAAATTGCTATGTACATACATGTTGTAGACGAAGCTGATGTGTATTTAGACGTACACGTGTCTTTCCATGTCGTCTAACGTAACAGAACGCATGTTCAGAGCTGTTTAATCTCTAAAAAACCCTATTGGAAAAATATGAATATCAAAAGGTTTTGGGTGACTAGCCAATGTGGCTATTCAACCAGATCGTATGCACCATCATAGTGTCAAGTGTACGCGCATCATGTAGGCTTCTTCATAGACTGTAAATTTAGCTCAAGTTTTATTATATGTATGAAACGCCAAAATTTACTTTAGTTTTCGGGTTGCCATGCTTCTGCCCCATATGCGGCGTGCCCCAAAATGTGCAAAAAATAAATAATAAATACCGAAACACAGTATAGAACCTATACTTGATAGTGGGTTTCAAGGTTGTGAAGATGGGAATTTGCCTGTTAATAATGTTTCCTGTAAACAAACTACTGTGATGGATATTATTAGGAATGAGAGACAGGAATGTTGGTAATAATGTCAGACAATGCTGGCTCTCATGTTTGTGTTTTTTAGAAAATATATTAGGTGTTGAGAATAGTTCTCACTCGATAGTTATTGCAGTTGGCCCATTCGTTCTCGAAACTAAATGAGAATGTTTTAGTTGTTAACAAAAAAGTATTTGGAAAAAAGGAAATCGACACAACTTTTCAATGGGAATTTGCCGTTGCTGCAATACCGAATATAACAATGCTGTTTGAACGATTTTTATTATTTATAATATTTCATTTTGTGTTGCTTTTGGAATAGAAATATAAGTCACAACAGTATATCTATACTAAAAAGTACTACATTTAAAGGCTCCAATTTGGTAGATCATTTGTAAGTGAATACATTTTGTTTAAATGCATATTAACAATAACGAAACCCTGCAACTACTACTACTATAGCTAATACTGCTACTGCTAATGCTGCCGCCACCACCACCGCCAACACCACAAACTCCAGAGCCACTACCGAAACTACTACTACTGCTTCTACTACTACTACTACTACTACTACTACTACTACTACTACTACTACTACTACTACTAGTACTACTACTACTACTACTACTACTACTACTACTGCTTCTACTACTACAACTACTTCTACTGCTACTACTACCACTACTACTACTACTAATACTACTACTACTACAACTGCTTCTACTACTACAACTACTACAGCTGCTGCTACTACTACTACTACTACTTCTACTTCTACTTCTACTACTACTACTACTTCTACTACTACTACTACTACTACTACTACTACTACTACTACTACTACTACTACTGCTGCTGCTGCTGCTTCTACTACTACTACTACTTCTACTACTTCTACTACTATTACTACTACTACTGCTTCTACTACTACTACTACTACTACTACTACTACTACTACTACTACTACTACTACTATCATTATCACTACTACCACTAATAGCACTGCCACAACTACCAACACCACTACTGATAATAATGTTATAACTGGTTTTTTTTTCAGACATATATCGTCAAACCCTATACATGGCATTGAACCTTTCACTTTTGTAAATGTGCAGTTAAATTCATTGTAAGTTTGTTGAAATAGGAAATGTGTTTCATTGTAATTGAAAGAAAAACAAAAGAGAAAAAAAACATCATATAATTAATGCCTGTATAATTCCTAAAAAAAGGAATTTACCTATTTTTTTAGTTTTTGTCATTGGATACATGGTTTATTAGTACTAACGATAATAATTATTATTCTTGTAAACAAGTATAATTGAAAATATTTCACAAAATGTATTGAAGTTACTTTTTACTGATCCCAAATGGCCATGATATATATAATATATATATAAATTTGAAACGATAAAGATGAGGAAATCTGTGTGGGGCGACTTTTTCTCATTCTCGCAGATTTCCTTATCTTTATCGTTCCAAATTAATTAATTAAATTTCAGTATATATCACCGGGCGGTTTAGAATTAATGTTCTTTGCCTACTGTGTTTATATATATATATATATATATATATATATATATATATTTATATATACTTGCCAGTTATTATGCTATGACTTTATTCAAATTCCTTCACTGATGAAGAGCTAGTGTTGCCCGAAAGCTCATATATATATTATTGTTTTAGGCGGATTCAGTCTGACAACGAAATTCAAGTGCTCTGTGAAAATGCATTTGCATTGGATACAAATTTTACTGTTGAAGTGTAAGTAAGATTCGTGAATTATTCATTTTTTTACTGTAATTTTATTTAAGAAACAATATTTTTGAAGGCCCTTTTAATTTTGACAATCGCGAAAATTCAAACTACATTAAACATCCAAGAACATCGATAGATTGTACAGTGCAGACTCCAACACTTTATTACCATAAAACTAAAAATAATAACACCGAAAATACCAAATAATTGCACACGCCAATGTTAAAACGATGCACTCGTCAACATTACAAAACGTTTCAAACGTTGTAAAAATAGGGCAATGGACATCTAAACAGATGTTTTATAGGCTTATATAGGTGTATGGAACCTTAAACATTTGTATTAGTCGATGTTTCAATGAGTGTGGAGGGGTGCGTGGGTGTGGGTGTTTAGGGGTGTGTGCGAACTATTTGTTAATGTAAATAACAATTATATCTTATATATTTTTAATAGGTTAGTTCAATACAATCCTAACCTGAAAAAAATATCTACTGGGACTTTCAAAAACATAAAAACCGGAAGCATGTAGGTATATTTCTATATTATGTATCCGCATAATTATTATATTTTTGTACTGTCAACATGGAAAAAAAAACTCTCAGCAGAGAGATACAATTTTTTAGAATATTTATTGAGAAGATTTTCATCTTCAAAGGCCCAAAGGCCCACTGCAAGTCAACCATTAAAAAGCAATGATATTAGTACATTTTATATTGATCTAACCAACGAAAAACATCTGAAATCTATAATTGTGATCATAAATTTAGTTTCCAAATGTTCTTAAAAAATGTTATAGTATTCATTCTAACATCTTAAGCCAATTAATGAATTGAAAGAAATGTGAAATCAAACAGCAATGGATGTCATTCAGCTTGTTAAAATGCAGTAAACGCAAACATCAATTATACAAAATAGATATCCAATCTCGAAGCTCCAACGTTAAGCGTTAATACAATCAATATAAAAATAATTATTTTTAACAAGCTTTGTCGAACTACCAAAAAAGAAATGTTATACATCTAAACTTGAACAACCTAATAACAATTGAAAGCACATATGTCTTCCGATATAAATTCAGTCATAAACCCTGGAAGGAAAAACACTAAAAATCCACACTGTATTATTTGATGACGTATACCGATAAACGAGAATATTCGAATTGTTCAATAAATTTTTTTTCTAATGATATGAACATTTCTAAATCAATTTATTCCTGTTCTGAAGATGCTTTATTTATTTCTCCATCTCCAAATTCGTTCTTTTTAAATCAATTATTTTAAATGCAGATTTTAAGAAGGGTAGTGGCCATGATTCCGTTACACCACATTTATCAACCAATCAAATAAACATTTATTTCCTTCATTTTCAAATTAACAATAATATATTATAAATTCTGAGATTTTCTTTTTGAGATTTATAATAAATGATAATGTATAAAAAGGTGATTAAATTATATAAAAATTGAAAGAGGTAAAAAATCCTAAGTATGAATCAATTTGAAAAGAATATAATCAAACTGAAAACTTATATATTGGAAAGCCATGTATATTGTATAAATATAAATATATATATATAAATATATATAAATCCAAAGGCAAATTACTGAAAAAAATGACAATGCTGTGGGTATCAGTGGCTGGATCTCAATGGAGATACAAAAAAAAAGAAGCGAAAAGCTAAATCAAAACGATAAAGTAAACAGCCAGAAAAGTTAGCAGAGCTTTCGGGCAACACTAGCCCTTCATCAGTGCAAGTGAGGGAATTTGGATAAAGTCATAGCATATGAGTTGGCAAGTGCTGCCTGGGTGGACAGGAATAAAAGAAATATAACAATAGAAACAGCGTGTTGAATAGTGGGTTGAGACTGAATAAGAGTAGAAAACAAAGAAGGTAGCTTGGTAGAGATATAAACAATTTTGGAATGGAACTAAAAAAAGCTAAAATGGTGGTTAATATTGAAACTTAAATTTTGGTAGTCAATGGAATAATTTTACCGATCTGGGAGTATGTTCCTAATGTTAAGTCCAAAAGGTTTTGTGGTTTTAAGTAGTAATTCCCAGTGGTTTTCTTTGTCTTTGCGAGTTTTGTCGCTCCATTTGACATCGTGGTCTATTGCAATAACTCTGAAATTTGCAATCGAGTGACCAGCTGAATTAAAATGTTCGGCTACAGGTTGATCAAGCTTTAATGTTTTGATAGCTGATCTATGTTGTGTCATTCTCATACGGAGAGTGTTTTTTGCTTCTCCGACGTACTGTTTGCCACAAATATTACAGTATATGAGATATATGACGTTTTTGGTTAGACAATTAATTGATTGTCTTATCCGAAAAATGCGGCCAGTTTGGTTACTCTGAAATTTTTCAGTAGAATCAACCAATGAACAAGTTTTGCAAGATTTGCCGCAAAGGTGACTGCCCAAATTTTGGCTGTCATGAGAGTTAATTCCACTCTTAAATTTGGATCTGACTAATATATCACGAAGGTTGGGAGGTCTACGAAATGCAATAATGGGTGGTTCCGGAAAAACAGTCCTGAGACGTTCTGTGGACTGTAGAATGGGCATATGTTTCTCAATAATAGCCCGTAATGGAGGCAACCTAGGGTGGTAGGTTGTGACCAATGGCACTCTGGTCGATTTGTTTGGCTGACGTGGTTTGTACGTCAGTGTTTGACATCGAGGAATATCTTTTGCTTTCTTTATAGCAGTTTCGATGTATTCCTTCTTGTAATTTCTGTTCCGGAGATGTCCGGTTAGTTCTTCGGTACGATTCTGAAAATCTAAATCTGAAGAACAGATACGTCTGATACGTAATGCTTGACTGTACGGTATGTTTTTAGTACAGTGTCGGGGGTGACAACTGCTAGGGAGCAGGTACATATTTTTATCCGTGGGTTTACGGAATAGGTCGGTTTTGAGTGTACCATTTTCTATGGTCACTATAGTGTCCAAAAAATCAACGCTGCTAGTGGATTTAGTAGCTGTAAATTTGATAGTTGGGTGGGCTGCATTATTATTGAGAAGAAAAGATTCCAAATTATCTTCACCATGGGTCCAGATCATGAAGATGTCGTCAATGTATCTAAACCAAACAAGTGGTTTATTTGGTTGGAGGGACAGAAAATTTGCCTCAAATTGTCCCATAAATAAATTTGCAAAAGATGGCGCCATTTTTGTGCCCATCGATGTGCCATGAATTTGAAGGTAATGGTCATTTCCAAAAATAAAATTGTTGTTGGTTAAAATCAACATGACCAGTTCTCGTAAATGAGCTTTAGTAGGCGTTTTGCCTGGAATTTGTATGTAATTTAAAATACATGCGTCGGCTCCTTCTTCGTGAGGGATATTAGTATACAATGATGAAACATCTAATGTAGCCAGAACAGAATTATTAGGTAAATTTTGAATTTGGTTAATTTTGCGGATAAAGTCCGTGGAGTCCTGAATGTATGAAGAGAGATCAGTCACATATGGTCTAAGTAAATCATCCACATATTCAGAAATTTTCTCTGTAGCAGTGCCATTGCCCGAAATAATGGGTCTACCAGGATTGCCTGCTTTGTGGATTTTAGGTAGGAACTGGATTGACCTGTGCCAAATGAGGTCCAATCTTAGGATCGTTGGAGTGTTTTTCCGGTGGTGGGATCCGTTGTAAGTTTACGGTAATGAAGAGGATTGTTTAGCTGTCTTAAGGACTCCTCTTCATAAAATTTGATGTCCATGGCAACAGTGGCAGAACCTTTATCAGCGGGTTTAATGGTAATATCATTACGCTGACGCAATTTGGCAATGGCCTGCCTCTCTTGTTTTGAGAGATTGTCACGTTTATCTGGACTCGGGACGTAGTTTTGTACATCCTCCTCAATAGCCTGAATAAATGTTTCCAAAGCTGGACAACGATTGTTAGGTGGATTCCAGGAACTTTTTAGTTTAAATTTGTTAGCGTTGCCTTCGGTTTGCGTGGTGCTGCTGTCTAAATCAGCAAAATGTTCACGTAATCGTAATCTTCTGGAGAAAGACTCCATATCCAAAGATAGTTGTTGTGCGCCGACCTGCCTTGGTTTTGGGCAGAATTTAAGTCCTCGGGAAAGAAGTTTTTTCTCTCCTTCGGAAAGTCGGCAATTAATTTCAACAACTGAATCAGAGGTGTTGCTCCGATTCTGGTTATAAGTCCGAACAAACCTTCTGCAGGGTTTCCTAGAAGCCCTGAAATCATCCGAAGGTAGAGTCATTTGTGTAGAAATGACCAAGTCTGCAGGTAGACCAAATTTGTGATGTCCCCTTCGGGCCATTGCCGTTGATTGCTTACGGCAATCATTGGCGATAATCCTGAGTTTGTTTTGAAACTCGGATGCAGGAAGTTCTCTTTTCAACTTCTTAGTTCTAGAGTGAATTTCAACGTCAAACTCAGTGAGGATATATATATATATATATATATATATATATATATATATATGTGTGTGTGTATATATATAATTCGTGGTAAATTTAACGCAGATCATGAAAGCGAAAGTGCTTGATACAAAATGTAGAGCCAAATATAAATAAATGATAAAGACGCAAGTAAATTACCATTGTTACCATTCAGAGTCAAGCACCTGAAGATTGAGTTCATACTCATGAAACAGCCTGTAGTGCAATAAAATGTTCAGTTGGTAATTTACTAGCGTCTTTATCATTTATATATATATATATATATACAGATCACATGGCATTTACCTGCTTGGACCCATCGATATATATCGTCGCTAGATCTATTGGCATTTGCCTGCTTGCGTCAACAGTGTAACGAGATAGGGATTTCCTATGTTAATGCACTGTTCGTATATAGCAGGAAAATGCCATAATTTCTCACAAAACCATAGATAGTGTTTTGCTATATCTTTTCTTTTAGGTAACTAATTTTGATCGGATTTTCACATAAATATAGATAAAATGTTCCTTTTGATCATATCACTCACCCAGCCTTCGTTAACCACCACTTTTTAAGAAATCGGATTCTGAACTTGGCCTTCTTATCGGGTAATGTTTTTCATCGACCGTATTTGACGACAAATGATGTTTTTCGTTTTATTATCGCCATTTTTTTTTAAACAATGGAAATTAAATTTTCTTTTTTGTATACGATAAAATAACATATACAGAAGAAGTCTGAGAAGTTTCATGAACGTACGATTATTATAAATGGTCAAATTTAATTTTTTTTCTTTGGTATTTTTTTGGCCAAAAAATATGGCATTTACCTGCTTGGAAATAGCACATTTGGCAATGGTCGCCGAAATACTTAACTTTAAATTTCAATTTTTTGCCAGTAGGTCTATATATGTGTGTAGTTTATAATGGTGAAGTTTTGATACGTTTTGATATTTTTTCTTTGAGATATAAGCAAATCAACCTTTGGTAGATGGCAGAAACCTGCTTAAGTCCAAATATAGCATACCTCGTAACTTTGGCTATAATTTGTTAAATCAGCTGAAACTCACGGAATGTTGTCATTTTATTATTTTGATTATATGGTATTAATATCAGAATTGTTAGTTTTTTTTAAAAATATTTATGATAAGTTTAAATTTTCCATATTTAAGGCGCTAGCTCTACTTTTCTTGATATTTTGTTGTTGAGGGCGGGGTTTTTTTGTTACCTCGACAAAAAGAGTTTTTTACGGTTAAAAAACATCGCTTAATTACACTTTTTTACAATAAAACAAATAATTTATTTGTTAAAAAATAATTAGAATAATATTTTACTGATCTTCATACATTAATTACACAGTAAACATGTTTAAATGTTAAGTTAGGGCTAGGCTTAGCCTGACCCAAAATCGAGACAAATTAAAAAACTCAACGAAAGTTATCTCCGAGTTTTTAAAAGAATACTTACTTGTTTACTTTACTTGTTTACTTGTTTCCCGTACACTTTCGTCTACGGGATCGAGGCGAAGCACTCAGTGCTTAAAAGCCCCTCTTAGCAATAAAATCATATTCAATATAGGGTGAAAACTTCAGCGGGTGGTTAGACCATGCGACGTTAAGTTTATTTCGTAATAAACCTTATCAAAATTAATCTAAAGTAAGTGTTAAGACATTAGTTGTTGTTTTCTTTATGGATATTTGTTCTTAAGGTTTAATATTAGGCTGATAGGCCTTATAAACTAGGCCTAGTAGGCCAGGCCCTAAATAAAGGCTAGGCCTACCTAGCCTAGGTCCTAGGCTAGGCTAGACCTTAGTTATGCCTAAAATGTTAGTACACAAGGAGAGTAGTTTATTCCCAAGCCGGTCTAGGTTAGGCCTACCTGTACTTTTTCAATTGTTTGTAAATAAGGCCTAGAGGCCTACTCTACCTAGGCCTATAAACATTAAACAATTAGGCTTCTGCTTTTGAGGCCTAGGCCTACCCCCTACTAGGCTAGGCCTACTAGGCCTAGGCTAGTTTGTTCTTGGACATTTTATGCTTATCAAACTAGACCTATGCCCACAATCATAATTCTTACATAGTGTTATTTATAAAGCAAATAATTTATTATTATATTACTGTAGTGTTTTTGGTTAATATTATTATTTTAGACATTCAGGCTGGTTGAGTGTATTCTTCATGTTTTTTATTTATCCAGTATACTACTAGGCCTAGTATTAGTAATATCTCTCTAAACTTCATTTCTTGTCTTTCAGATAAATTGATGCCTCTTCAGAAACAATACCAGAATTTAGTATGGTAATTTTAAATTTATTGTATTGAGAATATTTACTTTTATTAAATACGATTACTGAATTTTTTTTTACTATTAAAAAACAAACAGAATCATCATACTACAAAATATAAACCAAATGAACTTTAATCTATATCATAGCAATTTCATAATTTAACAAGTTTTTTTTCTAGTTTTATTTTTATGTAGTTTATCCAGCAATTTCTTTAGTAACACTGTTTTTCATCAATGGAAACAAGTTATGTGTGCATGCAGTGAACAAGGAGTGAATACTGGTAACTGGATATGTTTTTATTGGTGCATTTGTCACTACTAACTATACTAATAATATACAAAATTGATATCCATTATATCAAAATATGTTTCATTCTTTCCCAACATTAGAAAAATACATTACATCACCGCTAACACAATGTTCTATTTATTATTTCAAATGCTACTTCTTCTAAAACATGTCACCTTATTCGACTTAATTGTTTCTCTATAACATAAATTAATTTTATTTCATCATCCATGTTTAATGAAAACAATGTTAAATCACACTATTGAATATCATCTAAGTTTAGTTGTGTTTATAATGCATAACATTTTCTTTCTTAGAATAGAACAGTGACAAGTGTAGTTATAATTGAAGGGAAATGTAAAACCATGAGGAATACCAATTAGGAAGCAACAGTAACAATGCTCTGTTCTTTTAATTAAAAAGGTAAATCATTTACTTATTATAATTGACTTTATGCCCATAGCAATTGTTAAAATCATGGATTAATATATTTCTATATGTAAGCCTATCCTTGATCATGAACTCAAGAACAGCAGACACGCTAACTGAAAAGTATAGGTATTAGTAAACAATGATTAATGTAATCAGTTGAGAACACAACATTCAAGTAGTTGTACTTTTATCTGTGTTACATCTTCTCTCTATCTCTCTTTTATTATATCTCTGTTAGCTCTAACTGCATATTTTGTCTTATTAGTGTGTGAAGAAGGATAATTGATATGATTTTAGAAGAGAAAGATACCAAATAACAAGATGAGGGAAGATAAAATGAAGGGGAAACAAGAGAAGATGGTTAAATATAAGACTAATATTATAGCAATTACTGTATAGTTTAATTATTATAAAATGAACATTAACCCATTTATTAACCCATCTATAAGATTAATATTAAATAACAGAGCACTCAAGGCAATGCCACAATATATAATATAACCTACCCATTTTTTTTCAAAAGAGTAACGGATGTCTTACAGTTAAAATAAAATGAGAAAGATTTGTTATGAGGAAATCTGGGGCAATTTTTGTGGAATTATTATAAACCCAAAACTGGATTTGATTATTGAATATCAATTGATTTTGTTGTTGTTTTTTTTTATATACTTTCAGTTTCTGCTGTGGTTTCAATCAACCGCCACTTCACAAAATTCTTCAGGTAATTAATTAACTTTATGATTTTTTAAATTTAATGTTTTTTGCTTTACTAATATGTTACTTTTATTTAAACTACTAATAAACCACCATATAACTGATGCACATAATAGATGTAGTTAGTTTAATGATAGTAGGTGTAGTTGATAATAGTCATTCTTTAGTTGATTTAAACAGAATGAATGAATGTAGCTGATCAATCATAAAAAAATAGTTGATTATTTAGTTATTGTTTAGTAGGTGTAGTTGAAAATTACTAACTGTTTAGTTGATTTCAACTTATTAAATGTAGTTTAATCAGTAATTGTTTAGTTGATTTGATGCTAGTAGGTGTAGTTCAAAATAAATGTAGTTTATTATTCAGTAAAATAGTTATTTAAACACAACATATTTTTGATAATTCAGTAATTGTTTAGTTGACTTGATTTATAGTATTTGTAGTTAATAGTTAGGATTGTTTAGTTGATTTAAACACAACAAATGTAGTTAAATGTAGTTTAATCAGTAATTGTTTAGTTGATTTAATCACAACAAATATAGTTGATCAATTAGTAAGTATCTACTTGATTCTATGAAAGTAGATGTAGTTGATAATTAGTAAATGTTTAGTTGATTTAAACACAACAATTGTAAATTAATCAGTAAATGTTTAGTTGATTTAAACACAATAAATGAGTTGATTATTTAGTTATTGTTTAATTGATTTGATGATAATAAGTGTA
This sequence comes from Antedon bifida, assembly GCF_963402885.1. Taxonomy (NCBI): domain Eukaryota; kingdom Metazoa; phylum Echinodermata; class Crinoidea; order Comatulida; family Antedonidae; genus Antedon; species Antedon bifida. The sequence continues at coordinate 7,125,862 of NC_136229.1, read as the reverse complement.
GTTGAGAATTAGTCATTGTTTAGTTGATTTAAACTTATTAACTGTAGTTTATTAGTTAATAACTGTTTACTTGTTTAGATGATAGTAGGTGTAGCTGATCAACTTATCAACACAATACATGTGGATGACTTAAACATAAATGTTGTTGATTTATCAGGAATTGCTTAGTTGATTTAAAAAATAGTAGGTGTAGTTGAGAATTGTTAAGTGTTTAGTTTATTTAAACACAATAGATGTAGTTTATTATTTAGTTATTGTTTAGTTGATTTGATGATAGAAAATGTAGTTAATTTATCAGTCATTCTTTAGTTGATTTAATCACAATAAATGTAGTTTATTATTCAGTAAATATTTAGTTATTTAAACACAATAGATGTAGTTGATTGATTAATTGGTAATTGTTTAGTTGATTTGATGATAGAAAGTGTAGTTAAGAATTATTAGGTATTTAGTATATTTCGACACTATTAATGTAGTTGATTATTTAGTTATTGTTTAGTTGATTTGATGACAGTAAGTGTAGTTAATTTATCAGTCATTGATTAGTTGATTTAATCACAAGAAATGTAGTTTATTATTCAGTAAATATTTAGTTATTTAAACATATAGATAATTTAGTAATTGTTTACTTGGTTTGGTAATAGTAGGTGTAGTTAATAGTTAAGATTGTTTAGTTGATTTAAACACAACAAATTTAGTTTAATCAGTAATTGTTTAGTTGATTTTATGATAGTAAGTGTAGTTGATGAATGTTAAATGTTTAGTTAATTTAAACACAACAAATGTAGTAATCAGTAATTGTTTAGTTGATATAAACACAATACATTTAGTTGATTAGTCAGGGACTGTTTAGTTTATTTAATGATAGTAGGTGTAATTTATTATTAGTATTTGTTTAGATGATTTAATCATAATAAATGTAGTTTAATAATTAGTAAGTGTTTACTTGTCTACATGATAGTAGGTGTAACTTAGCAGGTGTTGATTTAATCACAAGACATGTAGTAGTTGATTATTTAGTTATTGTTTAGTTGCTTTAAACATAATAAATGTAGTTTAATCAATAATTGTTTAGTTGACAATTATTAATGTAATTATTTGAGAACACTACTTGTATCTGTGTTACATTTTATCTCTTATTACTCAGTTTATATCTGTGTTAGCTCTAACTACATGTTTTGTCTTCTTAGAACGTGAAGAAGATAATTGATAATATGATTTTAGAAGAGGAAGATACCAAATAACAAGATGAGGGAAGATAAAATGAAGGGGAAACAAGAGAAGATGGTTCAATATAAGACTAGTATTATATTATAGCAATTACTGTAATAGTTTAATTATTATAAAATGAACATTAACCCATTTTTAAAGTCTATCATATTATTATTAAATAATAGAGCACCCAAGTCAATGCCACAATGTATAATTTAACCTAACTTTTTTTTCAAAAGAGTAACAGATGTCTTACAGTTAAAATAAAATGAGAAATAGTAATTGTTATGGAAAAATCTGGGGCAATTGTTGTGGAATTATTGTAAACCCAAAACTGGATTTGATTATTGAATAATAATTGATTTTTGTTTTTTTTTTCTTTTATATACTTTCAGTTTCTGCTGTGGTTTCAATCATCCTCCACATAATTCTTCAGGTAATTGATTAACTATATGATTTTTTGAGTGTTATGTTTTTTAATTTACTAACATGTTACTTTTATTTAAACTAATAATAAACCACCATATAACTGATGTACACAATAAATGTAGTTAGTTTAATGATAGTAGGTGTAGTTGATGTTAGTCATTCTTTAGTTAGTTTAATGATAGTAGGTGTAGTTGATAGTTAGGATAGTTTAGTTGATTTAAACACAATACATTTAGTTAATTTTTATGATAGTAGGTGTAGTTGATAATTAGTCATTCTTTAGTTGAATTAAACACAATGAATGTAGTTGATCAATCAGTAATTATTTACTTGATTTCATGAGAGTAGATGTAGTTGATAATTACTAATTTTTTAGATGATTAAAAAACACAATAAATGTAGTTGGTTTATTAGGAATTGTTTAGTTGATTCAATGATAGTATATGTAGTTTATAATCAGTAATTGTTTAGCAGATTTTAAACACAATTAATGTAGTTGATTATTTAGTTAAACAATTAAAAACATCAATTTAGTTTAGTTTAGTTGATTGTACTGTAGGACAAATTTAAACACAGCAATGCAGTTTAGTTGGTTGTGGAACAAAAGTGAACAGAGTTTAGTTTGGTTAATTGTTGTAGGACAAATGTAGACACAACAATGTAGTTTAGTTTATTTGGTTGTAGGACAAATGCAGACACAGCAGTTCAGTTTAGTTAATTACCTTAGGAACAAATAAACACAAGAATGCAGTTTAGTTTAGTTAGTTGTAGGACATAATATATTGATAAATAATATATTGACACAACATTAAACTAGGGGTAACAAATGTAGGGGTACAGTTATTATAGAACACAATTGAGAGTACATATTTTAGACAAATCTGAAAGTATAATAGGTTGAGAAATCATCTATTGAACAACTCAACAATACAGGACATTCAAGTAGTTAGACATGTGTAGGGGTACAGTTGTTATAGAACACAATTAAGATTACATATTTTAGACAAATCTAACTGAATAAATTGTTGGGAAATCATCTATTGAACAACTCAACAATACAGGACATTCAAGTAGTTAGACATGTGTAGGAGTACAGTTATTATAGAACACAATTAGGAGTACATATTTTAGACAAATCTAACAGAATAAATTGTTGAGAAATTATCTATTAAACAACCGTATAATACAGGACATTCAAGTATTTAGACATGTGTAGGGGTACAGTTATTATAGAGCACAATTAAGAGTACATATTTTAGATAAATTTAACAGTATAATTGGTTGAGAAATCATCTATTGAACAACCCAATAATACAGGACATTCAAGTAGGTAGACATGTGTATGGGTACAGTTATTATAGAACACAAATTAAGAGTACATATTGTAGACAAATCTAACAGAATAAATTGTTGAGAAATCATCTATTGAACAACCCAATAATACAGGACATTCAAGTAGTTAGACATGTGTAGGGGTACAGTTATTATAGGACACAATTAGGAGTAAATATTTTAGACAAATCTGAAAGTATAATTGGTTGAGAAATCATCTATTGAACAACCCAATAATACAGGACATTCAAGTAGTTAGACATGTGTAGGGGTACAGTTATTATAGAACACAAATTAAGAGTACATATTGTAGACAAATCTAACAGAATAAATTGTTGAGAAATCATCTATTGAACAACCCAATAATACAGGATATTCAAGTAGTTAGACATGTGTAGGGGTACAGTTATTATAGAACACAATTAGGAGTACATATTTTAGACAAATCTAACAGAATAAATTGTTGAGAAATCATCTATTGAACAACCCAATAATACAGGACATTCAAGCAGTTAGACATGTGTAGGGGTACAGTTATTATAGAACACAATTAGGAGTACATATTTTAGACAAATCTGAAAGTATAATTGGTTGAGAAATCATCTATTAAACAACCCAATAATACAGGACATTCAAGTAGTTAGACATGTGTAGGGGTACAGTTATTATAGAACACAATTGGTTGAGAAATTATCTATAGAACAACCCAATAATACAGGACATTCAAGTATTTAGACATGTGTAGGGGTACAGTTATTGTAGAACAAAATTAAGAGTACATATTTTAGACTTATCTAAAAGTATAATTGGTTGAGAAATCATCTAGTAGATGATAGTAGGCATAGCTTATCAACTTATCAACACAATAAATATGGTAGATACATCAGTAATTTTGTAGTTGATTTAAAAATAGTAGGTGTAGTTGATAATTAATTAATGTTTAGTACAATAGATGTAGTTGATTAATTAGTAATTGTTTAGTTGATTTGATGATAGTGAGTGTAGTTGAGCATTATTAAGTGTTTAGTTTATTTAAACACAATAGATGCAGTTCATTATTCAGTTATTGTTTAGTTGATTTGATGATAGTAAGTGTAGTTAATTTATCAGTATTTGTTTAGTTCATTTAATCACAATAAATGTAGTTTATTATTCAGTAAATATTTAGTTATTTAAACACTACATATAGTTTGATAATTCAGTAATTGTTTAGTTGATTTGATGATAGTAGGTGTTGTTAATAGTTAGGATTGTTTAGTTGATTGAAACACAACAAATGTAGTTGGTATATCAGGAAATGTTTATTCAGTTGATTTAATGATAGTAGATGTAGTTGATAATCAGTAATTATTTAGTGGATTTAAACACAATTAATGTAGTTTATTATGTAGTTATTATATAGTTTATTTAATGATAGTAAGTGTAGTTAATTTATCAGTCATTGTTTTGATGATATTAGGTGTAGTTAATAGTTAGGATTGTTTAGTTGATTTAAACACAACACATGAAGTTTAATTGTTAATTGTTTAGTTGATTTAATCACAATAAATATTGTTTATTATTCAGTAAATATTAATTATTTAAACACAACATATAATTGATAATTCAGTAATTGTTTAGTTGATATGTTGATAGTATGTGTAGTTAATAGTTAGAATTGTTTAGTTGAGTTAAACACAACAAATGTAGTTTAATCAGTAGTTGTTTAGTTGATTTAATCAGAATAAATGTAATTTAATCAGTAATTATTTAGTTGATTTACACACAATAAATGTAGTTGATCAATTAGTAAGTATTTACTTAATTCTATGAAAGTAGATGTAGTTGATAATTAAACACAACAATGTAGTTTGATTTATTGGTTGTAGGACAATAAACAGAGGAATACAGTTCAGTTTAGGTAATTGTTGTAGGACAAAATTAAACACAACAATGTAGTTTGATCTATTAGTTGTAGGACAAATATAAACAGAGGAATGCAGTTCAGTTTAGTAGTTAATTTATGCCAAAATTAAACAGAGGAATTAAAGTTTAGTTTAGTTGATTGTGGGACAAATGTAGACAGCAATACAGTTCAGTTTAGTTGGTTGATTTATACCAAAATTAAACAGAGGAATGCAGTGCAGTTTGGTTAGTTGATTTATGCCAAAATTAAACAGAGGAATTAAAGTTTAGTTTAGTTGATTGTGAGACAAATGTAGACAGCAATACAGTTCAGTTTAGTTGGTTGATTTATACCAAAATTAAACAGAGGAATGCAGTTTAGTTTAGTTTAGTTGGTTGCTTTAGGACAAAATTAAACACAACAAAGTAGTTTGACCTATTGGTTGTAAGTAAGACAAATATAAATAGATGAATGCAATTCAGTTTAGGTAATTGTTGTAGGAAAAAATTAAACACAACAATGTAGTTTGATCTATTGGTTGTAGGACAAATATAAATAGATGAATGCAGTTCAGTTTAGTTAATTGTTGTAGGACAAAATTAAACAACAATGTAGTTTGATCTATTAGTTGTAGGACAAATATAAACAGATGAATGCAGTTCAGTTTAGGTAATTGTTGTAGGACAAAATTAAACACAACAATGTAGTTTGATCTGTTGTTGTAGGACAAATATAAACAGATGAATGCAGTTCAGTTTAGTTGGTTGCTTTAGGATAAAATTAAACACAACAATGTAGTTTGATCTATTGGTTGTAGGACAAATATAAACAGAGGAAAGAAGTTCAGTTTAGTTGGTTGCTTTAGGATAAAATTAAACACAAACAAGTAGTTTGATCTATTGTTGTAGGACAAATATGAACAGAGGAATGCAGTTCAGTTTAGTGGGTTGCTTTAGGATAAAATTAAACACAATGTAGTTTGATTTATTGGTTGTAGGACAAATATAAACAGAGGAATGCAGTTTAGTTTAGTTGGTTTAAATATAAACATCATAAATGTAGTTGATTATTCAATAATTGTTTACTTTATAATAGATATAGTTGATAATTGGTCATTGTTTATTTAAACCTAATACATTTAGTTTATTAAGCAGTAGTTGTTTAGTTGATTTGGTGATAGTAGATATAGTTGATAAGTATTATTGTTTAATTGATTTGATGATAGGTGTAGTTGATAATTATTAATTGTTTAGTAGATTTAAACACAATAGACTTAATTGATTAAACAGCAATAGGTTAGTTTATTTGATATTTAATAATGTAGTTGATAATTAGTCATTGTTTAGTTGATTTAAACACAATAAATGTAGTTTAATATTCAGGAATTATTCACTTGATTTTATGATAGTAGATATGGTTGATAATTAGTCAGTGTTTAGTTTATTTAAACACAATAAACATAGTTTAATATTCAGGAATTATTCACTTGATTTTATGATAGTAGATATGGTTGATAATTAGTCAGTGTTTAGTTTATTTAAACACAATAAATGTAGTTTAATATTCAGGAATTATTCACTTGATTTTATGATAGTAGATATGGTTGATAATTAGTCAGTGTTTAGTTTATTTAAACACAATAAACATAGTTTAATATTCAGGAATTATTCACTTGATTTTATGATAGTAGATATGGTTGATAATTAGTCAGTGTTTAGTTTATTTAAACACAATAAATGTAGTTTAATATTCAGGAATTATTCACTTGATTTTATGATAGTAGATATGGTTGATAATTAGTAACTGTTTAGTTGATTTAAACTTTTTAAATGTAGTTTATTAGTTAATAAGTGTTTACTTGTTTAGATAGTAGATGTAGCTGATCATCTTATCAACACAATAAATGTAGTTGATAATTATAAATTTTTCATTTGATTTAAACACAATAAATTTAGTCGATTAATCAGTAATTGTTAAATTGATTTGATGATAGAAAGTGTAGTTGATAATTATTAATTGTGATAATTGGTTGATAATTAGTCAGTGTTGTTTTAGGGCAAAATTAAACAGAGGAGTGCAGTTTAGTTAGTTGATTTATGCCAAAATTAAACAGAGGAATAATAGTTTAGTTTAGGTGATTGTAGGACAAATGTAGACACAGCAATACAGTTTAGTTGGTTGATTTATACCAAAATTAAACAGAGGAATTAAAGTTTAGTTTAGTTGATTGTGAGACAAATGTAGACAGCAATACAGTTCAGTTTAGTTGGTTGCTTTAGGACAAAATTAAACACAACAATGTAGTTGTATCTATTAGTTGTAGGACAAATATAAACAGATGAATGCAGTTCAGTTTAGTTGGTTGCTTTAGGATAAAATTAAACACAACAATGTAGTTTGATCTATTGGTTGTAGGACAAATATAAACAGAGGAATGCAGTTCAGTTTAGTTGGTTGCTTTAGGATAAAATTAAACACAACAATGTAGTTTGATTTATTGGTTGTAGGACAAATATAAACAGAGGAATGCAGTTTAGTTTAGTTTAGTTGGTTTAAATATAAACATAATAAATGTAGTTGATTATTCAATAATTGTTTACTTTATAATAGATATAGTTGATAATTGGTCATTGTTTATTTAAACCTAATACATTTAGTTTATTAAGCAGTAGTTGTTTAGTTGATTTGGTGATAGTAGATATAGTTGATAAGTATTATTGTTTAATTGATTTGATGATAGGTGTAGTTGATAATTATTAATTGTTTAGTAGATTTAAACACAATAGACTTAGTTGATTAAACAGCAATAGGTTAGTTTATTTGATATTTAATAATGTAGTTGATAATTAGTCATTGTTTAGTTGATTTAAACACAATAAATGTAGTTTAATATTCAGGAATTATTCACTTGATTTTATAATAGTAGATATGGTTGATAATTAGTCATTGTTTAGTTGATTTAAACACAATAAATGTAGTTTAATATTCAGGAATTATTCACTTGATTTTATGATAGTAGATAATTAGTCAGTGTTTAGTTTATTTAAACACAATAAATGTAGTTTAATATTCAGGAATTATTCACTTGATTTTATGATAGTAGATATAGTTGATAATTGGTCATTGTTTATTTAAACCTAATACATTTAGTTTATTAAGCAGTAGTTGTTTAGTTGATTTGGTGATAGTAGATATAGTTGATAAGTATTATTGTTTAATTGATTTGATGATAGGTGTAGTTGATAATTATTAATTGTTTAGTAGATTTAAACACAATAGACTTAATTGATTAAACAGCAATAGGTTAGTTTATTTGATATTTAATAATGTAGTTGATAATTAGTCATTGTTTAGTTGATTTAAACACAATAAATGTAGTTTAATATTCAGGAATTATTCACTTGATTTTATGATAGTAGATATGGTTGATAATTAGTCAGTGTTTAGTTTATTTAAACACAATAAACATAGTTTAATATTCAGGAATTATTCACTTGATTTTATGATAGTAGATATGGTTGATAATTAGTCAGTGTTTAGTTTATTTAAACACAATAAATGTAGTTTAATATTCAGGAATTATTCACTTGATTTTATGATAGTAGATATGGTTGATAATTAGTCAGTGTTTAGTTTATTTAAACACAATAAACATAGTTTAATATTCAGGAATTATTCACTTGATTTTATGATAGTAGATATGGTTGATAATTAGTCAGTGTTTAGTTTATTTAAACACAATAAATGTAGTTTAATATTCAGGAATTATTCACTTGATTTTATGATAGTAGATATGGTTGATAATTAGTAACTGTTTAGTTGATTTAAACTTTTTAAATGTAGTTTATTAGTTAATAAGTGTTTACTTGTTTAGATAGTAGATGTAGCTGATCATCTTATCAACACAATAAATGTAGTTGATAATTATCAATTTTTCATTTGATTTAAACACAATAAATTTAGTCGATTAATCAGTAATTGTTAAATTGATTTGATGATAGAAAGTGTAGTTGATAATTATTAATTGTGATAATTGGTTGATAATTAGTCAGTGTTGTTTTAGGGCAAAATTAAACAGAGGAGTGCAGTTTAGTTAGTTGATTTATGCCAAAATTAAACAGAGGAATAATAGTTTAGTTTAGGTGATTGTAGGACAAATGTAGACACAGCAATACAGTTTAGTTGGTTGATTTATACCAAAATTAAACAGAGGAATTAAAGTTTAGTTTAGTTGATTGTGAGACAAATGTAGACAGCAATACAGTTCAGTTTAGTTGGTTGCTTTAGGACAAAATTAAACACAACAATGTAGTTGTATCTATTAGTTGTAGGACAAATATAAACAGATGAATGCAGTTCAGTTTAGTTGGTTGCTTTAGGATAAAATTAAACACAACAATGTAGTTTGATCTATTGGTTGTAGGACAAATATAAACAGAGGAATGCAGTTCAGTTTAGTTGGTTGCTTTAGGATAAAATTAAACACAACAATGTAGTTTGATTTATTGGTTGTAGGACAAATATAAACAGAGGAATGCAGTTTAGTTTAGTTTAGTTGGTTTAAATATAAACATAATAAATGTAGTTGATTATTCAATAATTGTTTACTTTATAATAGATATAGTTGATAATTGGTCATTGTTTATTTAAACCTAATACATTTAGTTTATTAAGCAGTAGTTGTTTAGTTGATTTGGTGATAGTAGATATAGTTGATAAGTATTATTGTTTAATTGATTTGATGATAGGTGTAGTTGATAATTATTAATTGTTTAGTAGATTTAAACACAATAGACTTAGTTGATTAAACAGCAATAGGTTAGTTTATTTGATATTTAATAATGTAGTTGATAATTAGTCATTGTTTAGTTGATTTAAACACAATAAATGTAGTTTAATATTCAGGAATTATTCACTTGATTTTATAATAGTAGATATGGTTGATAATTAGTCATTGTTTAGTTGATTTAAACACAATAAATGTAGTTTAATATTCAGGAATTATTCACTTGATTTTATGATAGTAGATAATTAGTCAGTGTTTAGTTTATTTAAACACAATAAATGTAGTTTAATATTCAGGAATTATTCACTTGATTTTATGATAGTAGATATGGTTGATAATTAGTCAGTGTTTAGTTTATTTAAACACAATAAATGTAGTTTAATATTCAGGAATTATTCACTTGATTTTATGATAGTAGATATGGTTGATAATTAGTAACTGTTTAGTTGATTTAAACTTTTTAAATGTAGTTTATTAGTTAATAAGTGTTTACTTGTTTAGATAGTAGATGTAGCTGATCATCTTATCAACACAATAAATGTAGTTGATAATTATCAATTTTTCATTTGATTTAAACACAATAAATTTAGTCGATTAATCAGTAATTGTTAAATTGATTTGATGATAGAAAGAGTAGTTGATAATTATTAATTGTGATAATTGGTTGATAATTAGTCAGTGTTGTTTTAGGGCAAAATTAAACAGAGGAGTGCAGTTTAGTTAGTTGATTTATGCCAAAATTAAACAGAGGAATAATAGTTTAGTTTAGGTGATTGTAGGACAAATGTAGACACAGCAATACAGTTTAGTTGGTTGATTTATACCAAAATTAAACAGAGGAATTAAAGTTTAGTTTAGTTGATTGTGAGACAAATGTAGACAACAATACAGTTCAGTTTAGTTGGTTGCTTTAGGACAAAATTAAACACAACAATGTAGTTTGATCTATTGGTTGTAGGACAAATATAAACAGATGAATACAGTTCAGTTTAGTTGGTTGCTTTAGGATAAAATTAAACACAACAATGTAGTTTGATCTATTGGTTGTAGGACAAATATAAACAGAGGAATGCAGTTCAGTTTAGTTGGTTGCTTTAGGATAAAATTAAACACAACAATGTAGTTTGATTTATTGGTTGTAGGACAAATATAAACAGAGGAATGCAGTTTAGTTTAGTTGGTTTAAATATAAACATAATAAATGTAGTTGATTATTCAATAATTGTTTACTTTATAATAGATATAGTTGATAATTGGTCATTGTTTATTTAAACCTAATACATTTAGTTTATTAAGCAGTAGTTGTTTAGTTGATTTGGTGATAGTAGATATAGTTGATAAGTATTATTGTTTAATTGATTTGATGATAGGTGTAGTTGATAATTATTAATTGTTTAGTAGATTTAAACACAATAGACTTAGTTGATTAAACAGCAATAGGTTAGTTTATTTGATATTTAATAATGTAGTTGATAATTAGTAATTTCAGTTGATTTAATCATAATAAATGTAGTTTAATAATCAGTAGTTGTTTAGTTAATTTGATGATAATTAGTAGGTGTAGCTGATAAATAGATAATTGGTAATTGTTTAGTAGATTTGAACATAATAAACATAGTTTATTAAACATCAATAGTTTAGTTTATTTGAGTGTAGTTGATAATTAGTAATTGTTTAGTTGGTTTAAACACAACATAGGTAGTTGATGTATCAGGGATTACTTATTTGATTTGAAATGTTTAGTTGATTTAAACACAATAAATGTAGTTGATCAACCTGTAATGTTTACTTGCTTTGATGATAGTAGATGCAGATGATTAATTAGTTATTGTTTAGTTTAATAGTAAGTTTAGTTGATAATTAATAATTTTTTTTCAATGTACATATATGAGATAACATTTAATTTGCTGAGAACACATTCATATTATTACTGTTTAATTTTAGTTGTATGTTGTATGGGAGCAGTGACCAAGATAATCAGAAACTGAATGGGAAAGAAGATGAAGAAAAAGAAATACCAAACACCAAGAAAGAACGGAAATAGGCCTACATAATTATATATATGTTGGTATGATACTTTTAATTATCTCAATTAAAACCAACCACCCATATTCATGAAATAAAGTGCAAAACAAATTCTAAGCAATTGATTAAACCAAATATAAAAATCCTTACAATTAGAATATAGTGAAAACTATGTAGGCCAATCAGAAACTAACTTGACTGGAAACAGAAATGTAGAAATTGACAGTTAGTTATTTTAGTCTTTTAAAATGTTTATTTTTATTTTCTACCCACAGTTAGTTGATGTTTGGTCTTTGCAGCATTTGCATAGAATGAGTCAAATGCAGAAAAACAGCATTACAACAGCACCACAATCCATATTTGTACAGTTTCGAGGCTCACTTGTTCTGGTAGTAGATTGAGTCTTGCGAGACATGGGCCACATACATATAGAGGACATATAAGAAAGAGCACCTGGATTGGTGGAACTTACACAATGTAACACTTAGTGGAAAGCATGTAGTTGAACAGAGTCATATCTTTACGAAGTACTATAATGAGAACATTACTCATTAAATTGGAAGTTTACTATTGTATTATTTTGTAAAATGAACATTTATGTTTTCTTAATGCTTGCAACAAACTAAAGTTTTTTTTGAGTAGTTGTTTGTGATATTTTAGATTTTTTTAATTCAATTACGGTATATTGCTATTTGTGATTAATCAAGAAGAATTATTGAAGAAATAAAGTTTTAAAAAATATATTGAATTAACATCTCTAATTATTTGTAGGCCTACACCTGATCATATCCAATTTCTAAATGAAATAAAAACAAAACTGTTGATTTATCAAAGGATGTATATATAGCTACAGATAAGAAGATTGAAATTTATTGGTTGCATGTTAAAGCGGATGGTTGAGCGTGGAGATTGACTTTATCACATGGGTGGAGTTGTTCTTGTCTATCAGCTGCATGGTAAACGTCATCATGATTACGTTTTACCTACAATTCTTCAAAATAATAAATAATAGTACAAGGCAAAAGTGGCAATGACTCCTAAACTAATAATACCATACAACAGACTCTTTTAAACACAAGAATAAATCTAAATTTGCTTCAAAATGCTTATTTTGTTTTTAATTACAAATTCAAGTTGATATAACAATTACTGCCTGGATTATTGAAAATACAGCAAAAAATGACTTCAGCCTACTTTGATTGCTTTTTAATTACCAATTCAGAGTTTTTACCAACAAAAATTAATGTTCATGCAATAATATATTACATTAATTTACTATTTTAATTTATTCCAGACCCACCAATGTACAAGATTGCCATAAAAATACTCTCTCCAATTTGAGTACAGATTTAGGCATAGGCCTATATATTTAAAATGACATTAAATGCTGAAATATTACAATTTAAAAAATTTATGTCAGAAAACATTTGAACTAGATCATTGTAAGACCTATACATGAGAATACTTAATTTTAAACAAATGATTTATTCAACATTTGCACACAGGAACACAACCATAATTCATAACAAAATTAATCCAATTTTTAAAATAATTTCATTTAGTGTGTAGTAGCCTAGTTCTTGGCAGAAATTGAATTTTGTACTTATGAATCCATTTATTTTTGGATATATTAAAATAATATAAATAAGTATTCAGTAGTAGCCTACACAATTTTTAATATACAGTATACATATAAGCCTAGCCTATATAATTTAACATTACATTATTTATTTTAAATAATGTCGCTAATAACAGGCCTATGTGTGTATGCATAGGGTACTTTGTTTGGCATTTCATAAATTCTCAGCAACTTGGTCAGGCAGTATAAATATATTGAATTCCTGTAAATAAAAACAAGGAAAAATAATTAAGCATGCATTACTACATAGGCAAGCTAGTTAGCCAGCCTAGGCCTAGGCTTAGGACAGGCACCCTAAATTAAGGCCTGTGCTAGGTAGGCGCCTAACCTAGCTTCCCAGACCTGGTCCTTGTAGGCTAGCCTAGGCCTATTCTATATACCATCTTCGCTATGATAGGCCTAACCTAAAACGTACTTTATTAGCCTAGGCCTAGCAGTCAGTATGATTTGTAATCAGAAAATAGATGTATTTTTCTTACCTCTTACTAAAAAAAGCCAACTCAATTTTAATATCTTCGCATCGAAAGGAAGATCGGACTCTTTGTTTATTTACTTTTACAAAAATAAAGTTGATGCAGAGCCTGAAAGTCGGCAGGTAAAGGCCAAAGAGAAATCATAATGTTGGCGACGTATAGCAAACGCGATCGAAATTTGCCACACCGCTCAACTCAAGCAGGTCCGATGCCATGGTCCAAGCAGGTAAATGCCAGCTGGTAAATGCCAAAGGGCCTCACACACGCAGGACAGCTGCCAATGTGCTCTCATGGCGGCAGCACGCATGCCATTGAGATCTCACACAAGCAGTTGAAATGCCATTGTGCGCTCACACAGGCAGAAAAAAGTCCATTGTGAGACGGATTATTATATATATATATATATATATATATGATTTCCTCATCTTTATCGTTTCAAATTAATTAATTAAATTTCAGTATATCACCGGGCGGTTTAGAATTAATGTTCTTTGCCTGATTTTTTTATATATATATAAGTATCTCTTCGGAGATCCCGCCTCGTGAATAAAAATACTGTAAGATGAGGGCGTATCAATTTGATCTCTGGTGCGCGTTCGTACAACTGAGGACTAGTGCTGTTCCGCCGTACCACGCCGAGAATGTTAAAGAGTCGCTATCCAATCGAGTTCGAACAATACCATGAAAGCCCCAGTGGTCTAATGGTTAGGACATCTGCATATCAAGCAGGCGGTCCGAGTTCGAGTCTCGGTTGGGGCGACTTTTTCTCAAACACAGCAGGCAAAGAACATTAATTCTAAACCGCCCGGTGATATACTGAAATTTAATTAATTAATTTGAAACGATAAAGATGAGGAAATCTGTGAGAATGAGAAAAAGTCGATATATATATATATATAAATATAAACATACATAAAACATACATAAAACGAAACAATTTGAACAAACGTACAAAAAAACAAATAAATAAATACACTTAACCCCTCTAAACCCCGAACATCACATACACACACCAACTAGTCCAGGGGCTTATGTCATTTTGTGGGCCTTTGATGCTAATTGTCGGCACCAACGATTTTCCGACTCAGAATTTTCCGCTGAACAAGAAAACTTTGGTGCCATTTTTTTCGACCATGGCAAGTGGCCGCCATTTTGATTTTCAAGATGGCGGACTAACTTTAACAAAAATGATCTTGAGTGGTATCATTGGAAAGGAAATTAAATACTGATCATTTATTTCCATTACATCCATACCTCAAAATGCATAGCAACCGAGATAATCATTAGCAATTTTCTGCTGCCCTCTAGTGGCGACAATTTCTTAAACTTTTGAACATGAGGTTCCTTTCAAAATGCGGTTACATCACATGATAAGGTATGTTTATAGTGTACTTTTACAAATATTTTTTATCTAATTGTGAGCTTAAATAATTGTACAATATAAAATATCACTTTATAAATCTATATATTTGTTTATATTATTTATTTAGAGTTATTGATAAGCTAGGCCAAAATTATGTGGACATTCATGTTTTTATGACCCTGTCAAAACCACTTTCTACGCATGTGACTATGACATGATTGTGCTGTCAGTCAGCCTAGATGTTAGCCTTGATATTATAATATTTATGTTAACACACTAAAATTACAATAGAATTTTCAAAGTAGCAATTAGTTGTTAAAACACGTTTTATAAAAGAAAAATTGTATTTCAGGTGTACTATTGATGATCTATTGGCTGTCTCATTAAATACACATTATGGATGAATCCTACTGCACTCCTTCTTGTGATGTCAACTATACAGCGTGTCTCAAATGTCAAATTCCAGGTGGTGAACTAGTTGCCAATCCAAATCCAAACAAAAGTTCCTTGATACTGTCCATGACCGTGCAGGGTATAATGATCCAGGTTATGTTACATTAAACAAACGAATTTGTGATGTTGATGTGTCTGTTCTTCAAGAAAATGGGGCATCATGGCATAGGTCATGTTTTTAGAAGACTGTGCACAAACTCAAAATTGAACGTGCCAAACAGCGACTTAATAAAAGTTTGGCCACTAACGATTCAACTGTTTTAATATCTGCAAAAGGTCGACCACACACACTACAATGTAATAGTAACTCAGATTCCACTGTTGATTTAACAAAAAAATCAGATCATCAGCATCATCATCATCATTAGCCTTGGTATGCAATGAAGATGATACAAAAAAACAACTACATGAAGTGACTTCTTTTGACGTTGGACAGAAATATACGATGTTATCCAAAACAGTACAAATAATGAGTGGAAAGTAAAATTACAACCATTGTCACCAAATGATGCTCGAGCCGTAAAATATCACCTCCATTGTTATGTAAAGTATGTACAACGCCAACCAAATGAAGCCACATAGGAGCCTTGTCATAATAACAAAATTATTCTTGCAGATATTGAGTTTGTCAGTGTTTTGAATAACGTTCTGCAGTCTGGCAACATTATTTCAATGAATGATGTCACTAATACTTATACTGCCATCCGCAAAATGCATGGTTTGGAAGACAAGTCTATCGGCAACAAGTATGTTAAAAACCTCATCATGACCCGCATGGAAGATATCAAATTTTCCCGGCCAAACAAAAGAAAAGCTGAAATGGTATGCTCCAATAAGGCCAAAAAATAATGCCATCAAGAAGGCACATGAAACACCAGAAGAGGATTTAAAAAGTATTTTCCAGAGTGCGAGTATTTTAAGAAAGGTATCCTTCAAAGCAGAGAGGCGCCATGGTTGTTTGATAGGACATTAAACAGCGATGAAAGACACAACAACATTCCGGCGTCCATAAAGACCTTTTTGAGATGGGTAATTCAACGTCCATCGACATCAATGAATAGTTGCCGTTCAGAACAGATAGAGAGGTCATGTCTAAACATTGCACAGAGCATATACGAGGTCAAAACTCAACGGCAAGTAGCCCATACACCTAAAATCGACAACAGGTACAGGCACACTTGTGGAAATGAACACGTCCTTGCAGTTGGTTTGAAAGTCCATACATACAGCCGTAGCAAACATTTGGTTTCTTATCTACGTTCGTTGGGATTGTCAGTCAATTACAGTCAGATACTACGCATTGAAACTCAACTGGCCAATGCCGTAATTTTACGAATGGCTGCAACTGGTGGCATCTACATTCCACCAGGGCTTCAGTATGGTAGACTATTGTTCTTTGCTGCGGATAATATAGATTTCTCAGAAGACACCAACGATGGGAAAAATACCCTACATGCTACTGTCATGGTTGCTTTTCAACAGGCCGCAGAACGTAATTTACCTGCTGACAAATTAATCATTTCATCTAAATCATCATCCAGATCGCTGAAGGGCTATACAGGAGTAAAAATATACGATAGTGGTATTTGTGGAAATCCCAAACCAAGTAACTGTCCAAAATATCCGGATTATACAAAACAACAACAAACAAACAACTTCAACATTGCAATTAACATGGATCGGTCCTGGCTTGTAGCTAAGTATAAAACTAATGAAGAAAACCATCATCATCACAGCTTACTGTGTTAAAGCATGCGCAGCACATAAATTGTCAGATTGTTGGACCAAACAGAAAGACCATTGTTGACATGGACCTGTATATGAAGGCAGTAAAACTATAATCCCTAAAACCCGAAATAACAAAGAACTGCAAGGGCGAATTCCATACAGTTCTATGTGCACTTCGTAGTTCGATAGAGGCCAGTGGAATTGATGATGCATGGATTGAAGCTGATATCTATGGTCCTACAACAACCAGACAAATACTTGAAGGGCGAAATATGAAAAGAGGCGTAATAGTACATATCATTACGCTACAAGCGTTGCATGATCTTCTAATGGATGAATACCAATCCTCCAACGGGTCACTCCCCGAGACACTTACTGCAAAATCAGATCTTCTGCAGACAGCATGTAGTGAAAATGATTCAAGCACAGCAAAAAAGATCTCAAATGACTTATCAATTTTAGTCAGTGACGTACAAAAGAAATTGGAGTTATTCACTACACAACGTAGCGCTTCTTCGCCAACATTCAGAGTAATGTTAATGTACATGGACATGGTTCTCACTCTTATGCAGTTCATAAAAGCATCCCGACAGGAAGACTGGATTTTTTTACTTTTTTAGCCAAAATAGGTTAAAATATGCACAGCACGTCCCAGAGTACCTGTCAAAGATGTACAGCCTACAAACAACTGACCCTGATGTATGGAAACAATTTTCAGAAAGGAATTTCTGTGTTAAGAAAAGAGACCTCATTTTCTGTAGTTTGGATGTGGATCATGCTTTAGAGCAAGAGAACAGGCGATTGAAAGTTCTTGGAGGCTTAAAGGGCATTACACAGAAGCCGGCAGCTCTGCAGCTGTTCTTCATAATTGCACCAGAATTACAGAGATTATCATCTGGGCAGAAAGTATGGCGGGATTTTATCGAGAAGCGTACATCATGAAATGTCTCCCACAGAATTAACAAAATTTAACAAGAATTAAAGGTTACACAATTGAAATCTGTACTACAGGAAATGAATCCATTTAGAGATTTTGGCAATAAACTAGTCAATGTAATTACCAAATCTGTTATACCAGACACAATTCTCAGGCAAGAGACTTGTGGAATCGATGCTTATAACGACTTTGTCCAAAAGAGAATCATTGGTGATAAAAGCTTATGGGATAAAGTCACACAGGAAAAATATGTTCTGTGACATTTGCACAACAATCATTTGAATCGATCGCTTTTTGCCCGTATGGCAATTGTTGCAAGGTCACGTCCAGAAATTGATATTGAAAGCGCAGTTGGTCAGTATGAATTTTCAAATGTAGCTCGTTCATTGTTTGCAGATGATGGTACACTGTTACCTTGTAACGATAAGTACAAGCTTATGGAAGAGTTGGAAGATTCCACTGTCAATAATGAAAACCAAATGGACACATTTGTACCACGCCAACAAGCTCTGGTTATTGATGGCATGGCATTTGTTCAACAACTTGGATCAAGTGACACGACGTCATGCAACATTTTAGCTAACAAAATTAATCAATGGTTAACCAAATATGTACAAAGTCACCAGTCTGTTCACATGGTATTTGACCACTATGATGTACCAATTTCACTGAAGCAACAAACCCGAAATAGGCGAATGACAAATACAAAAACTGGCGTGGATAAATCACATATATGTACCGATGCCACACCATTTCGGACAACGTTCAAGCAATTCATAGCACACAACATGACAAAGGCTAGTTTGACCTACTATTTAGCAAACACAATTATATCACACTTTGAATCACATAACACAGAAGTAATTGTATCAACACAACAAGGAGCTATTTCTGTTATGTTGCTTGCATTAGGACGATATCCCGACTTAGGACAGAATCCTTCATTCATTACAGGTGTTGGCAACAAGAGGCGCACTATACCTCTAAGACCAATCTATGAAGCAATAGGTGACAAACTAGCTGCTGCTCTGCCAGGCTTCCACGCATTTACCGGTTGTGACACAACTGGTTGTTTTGCTGGAAAAAGAAAAACAAGATGGTGGAGACATCTAAAAAAGTCATGTGATAACGTACAATCAGTATTCGCACAACTGGGCACCACAGACACAGTTTCTTCTGAAATGAAGAGAACATTAGAAACATTTGTTTGCCAGTGTTATGTACCAGGTACTAATATGAATGAAATCTCATCAGTCCGATGGCAAATGTTTAAAAAGTCGTTCGCAGAATCCGAAACATTACCACCAACAAAAGGCGCACTCGAACAGCACATTAAGCGTGCTCATTATCAGGCGATGGTGTGGAATCATGATAGAATAGCAAAGCCACAACTACCAGATCCATCAAACTATGGATGGACAATTGACGACAAAACATACCGTCCTGTTGTAACTGAGCTTCCACCTGCACCAAAAGCTGTCCTCAAACTTGTCAGGTGCAAGTGTGCCAAAAACAGATGTTCAATCGCACGCTGCTCCTGCAAACGAGCAAATGTTGTTTGCACTGAAATGTGCATGTGTGAGGCATCAGAGGAAAGATGTGAAAACACTCAACCATCTACCGCCTCTGATTCAGAGGAAAGCGATGTTGAACTTTGATCAGGTTAGCTAAGTGTACCCAATACACAATATTGAATGTCAGTTTGGACAATGGTCACGTCAGATATGGAAATGTTATTATCTTGGTATATTTTATATATCCACTGAAGTACTATACATGGTGACATACTGTAGGCTTCATTTATACAATACATCTGATAGTCATTTTGTATGTTTACAAAACAAAATATAAAAAGTATTCATTTTTAGTTAAAGCCCCAAGACCTGCAATTGTTGTCGTTTTGTAAAAATAATGTATATATATAACTTTAAAAACATTAAACCAGGTCATTTCTTATTTTTCACATTTTTAACAGTCTAAACACGAAAAAAGTTAACGAAATATGATCATATAGTATTTATTTTGACATATACAGTAATGTAGTTTGCGAAAAAGAAAAGGTCCTAGGGCTTTAAAACATCGTTACAATAATAAACTCACTTATTTTTAACTTGAAATAAGGTGTTAGCTATATTATTTATAGACAAAATTTAAAATTTCTAGAAAATGGTCTGATGAACGTAGTATAAAAAAAGCTTTCCGTCGATACCAAACACAATGGCATTTATAAGTTGTCGAAATTTGACCTTTGACCTCATTTTGATCACATGACATATGTAATTTGCGATTATCTCTGTTGCTATGCATTTTTGGATATGGGTGTAATGGAAATAAATGATCAGTGCATGATTATCTTTCTAATGATACCACTTTTAATCATATTTGCCACTTGCCATGGTCGAAAAAAATGGCACTAAAGTTTTTCTTGTTCAGCGGAAAATTCTGAGTCAGAAAAACGTTGGTGCCGACAATTAACATCAAAAGCCTACAAGTGCCTTTTTTCGACATATTAAGCTCCTGGACTAAACAGGACAGGAAGCAATTTCGTAAAGTTGGTAAAGTAGAGAAATATTAGAAAATAGAGAAAAGTTAATTTCTGTAATTTTTAATAAACATATTTTACATGCATGCTATTAATGCTTTTTTTTAATCTGGTATAGTTCAAATCCAAATCTTATTAAAATAGCCAAAGTTATCTTAAGAAGGGAGACCAAGACCAATTCGCTAATTATAGACCGATTTCTTTGATTTCAGTATTCTCTAAAATTAATGTACTCAAGATTATATGTTTACCAATATTTTTTCGGATTTTTTCTATTTTTTATATTAAAATGTTATTAAATCCAATTATTTTGGATCTTCTGCTCAATGACCGAATTGTTGAACGTAAAGTTGAAACACTATTCTTATGTGTTTTTATTCAAGATAATTTGAAATGGCCCAGTCAAAATAATTATATTTCTAAAAAATATATCAAAAGCAATTAGATTAATAATAACAATAATCATAATAACAATAAAAATAATAATGTAAATAATAATAACTACTACAGTAGTAATGACTATAATGTATGTGTTTACATTTTAATGTGTATTATTATGTTTGTATGATGTAGTGTGTTTAAGCGGATATTAGCCCTTGATGGCATTTGCAGCAATAAAGAAATTTAATTGAAATTGAATTGAATTGAATAATAAATAAGGTTAAGCATTTTTCCTTAATGTACTTTGCTTACCCTTTATAACCCATATACAATACTGCAACATTATTTGTTGCTACTACTCGTCAAACATAAATAAGAATAGAATAGAATAATTACACTATCTCCATTCCAAAACCCATCTGATTTATTATTTACACTTAAAATATTAAATCTACATGCTCTAAACAAGGTCCAAATAGCAATATTTATGTCTAATTATTATCAAAACCTCTCTGCTTCTAAGCTTGATGTTCAAAGATGTTGATACTGTAACAACCCATGATTACAACTTAGGAAGTATATATGTTGATGTTCCTTTTGTTAGACTCAGAAAGGTAAATTAGTTATCACTGTAGCAGGTCCGCATTTGTGGAATAGACTATTTAAATATTTTAAAGAAAAATTTAAAAACATTTTATTTGTCTCTTTACCATAATTAGTTTATTAAATATTTGTATTTGCATTTAATTTAATTTAAATTGTTGTCATTTTATCGTTGTAAAAAAGTAGAAAATGTTGTTCTTTGAAAGGCAATCGAGTTGTGTGCATATTTATGACATTTTTGCAAAAGTATGCATAATAGTGTTTACTTTACTAAGAAACATAAATCACTGTCCATGTTCTTTCTAAGTTTTGCATGCATTTTCACTTCAAATGTGTTTATGATAATTCGACAGTTACGGTTTATAAATTCTATAACAACTTTTGTAACAATGTTGTCCTAGATATTTAATTGGAAACAGTTTGAAGAGCATACCAGCAAGAGCTTTTCAAGGCGAATATTTTATAGTGATGTAAGCATTTTTGTTTCCTTACTGCTCAGCTAACCATCGAACTATGAATTAGCTTTTGTCAGATTGGTTAATATTGCTCTTTTGTAAATGAAATCAAATTAGGCCTAATTTACTATCGATAGTAACTAATGTTGGTTATTCCATGCAAAGTAGTCTTACAAGTTATTCATATATTTTTTCCAGCTCACTCACACAAAACAAAATCCGATTTATAGATAAGGATGCCTTCGTTGCTGTGGACTATGTCCATATACTGTGAGTTTCGTGTATGCGTAAAACATTGCTACAACAGTCTTATAAAAGCATTTCATTTGTATAGTATATAAACAGTAATGCAAAAAAAAAAAAAAAAAAAATTTTTTTATACAGTTTTGTAGTTCTATTGTCTCACTTCTCTACATTAATACATATTTAGTATACTCCTGTAAACCAGAATTTGTTATATATATATCATTATTTAAATCTGATTAATAATTATTATTCATTATAATGATTATAATATCGTAAATGAATGAAAATTCATTATTACAGTACATTAAATGATTCTTATTTCTCTTTAATCAATACTTTATGTAGACGGCTTTCGAACAACAAACTTACGGAACTACCAAACATTATTAACTTACAAATAGGTTATATACTGTGAGTGTTTATGTTCTTACTCCTTTGTTGGTAACTTATAATCTTGACTGGTGGTAGTACATGCAATACAATATTAAATAATATCCAATGTGGAATATTGTGGTAAATAAAAACAAAATTACAAACCTGGTACCTCGTACCTTTGATCTTGTAGCCTAAAGCATAGTAACTTGTACTGTACGTACACATTATTTATTTGTTACATACAATATTGATAGTACCGTATTTTAAAAATGACCCATTTTATTTACCTGATATAAATTTAGGACTATAGGCATAGATAAACTCTGAACCATTCGGTAAATTAACTCATTTTAAAACGACTAAGATGAACAAATCTGTGTGAATGTCATTGTCACAGATATTATCCGTTAAGTTGATATATCACCTAACATTTTAGTTTAGTTTACTATAGTAATAAAAGATTAATGCGAAATAATTTAACATTAGTATTTAGTACATTATAGCATTGAAAGCAATTGCTTCTACAGAATTCATCAATTAACAAAAAAGAGTCCGTGATTAACTATTTCACGCCCTCTTCGTAATTGTACGTTCCTCTTCCATACTTTTTACAAATACATTACTTATAGGTCAAGAATAAGTATCTTAATTAAATATAAATTGAGAATCAATTTGCAGTTCTGATAAAAGTACTCTGTGAGGATTTTAATCAATCATACCGATAGTTTTATATTGAAAGGTTGAAAAAACACCACCACCAGTTTAATATTATTTGTAATGTACCGGTAATTGTTTACCTGTTCTCTCTGGATCTAAGTCTAAATGTGTCACTTGTTGTCAGTATTGTGACAATAATTACCACATACAGTAGTTACGTATATTATAGGTAATACATTATTTTGTACAGAGGCCAACTTACGAATGTGTCTCTTTTAGAGATTTAAGCTGGAACAATCTGACATCTTTAGAAGACGACCGGATACCTACAGTTACGAACATACTATTACACAAAAATAATATTCAGCACATTTCCAAAAATATCTTTTCTGATATGGCATCCCTTGATAAGCTGTAAGTATAAACTTATAGATCAAGTCTAGTCGATTCGATTGCCGAACGGATAAGAAAGACATAGCGACAATGTCGGAGGCACATGACTCCTTCACCAAAATACTGATGGTGGAAAACGTCTTCTCAGATATGGATTTAAAACATGTACATGTCTTGCTCATGAACCATAATCTAAACAAGTTATAGGTCCTTTAAAAGTTTCATTTAAAAAATCAAGTTTTAGTCTTCAAAGCCATCTAAAACAATACTTAATCTATAATATTATTTTTCAGAATGCTTATGGGAAACAACATTACCTCTATACAAGAAGGGGCATTTATTGGAACTAATCTTCAGTTTCTGTAAGTTAATTACAATATTGGTCCCGTGTACATAATAGTGCACGTTAAATAACTTGCAACACTATTAGACAACAAAGATATCCGTGGTTTTGTTTTTGATTAACAGAAAGTGTTATATACTGCATGCAGCCTTTATATGTTTTAAAGCAAACGAGATTGAACGTTGAAATTTCACCACTTGAACATTTTAAGAATAATAAATGCTATTTTTACGTAAAACGAGCAAAACATTTTCTAATTGTTAGGACTTTTACTGTACATATCATGACGATGATGATGATGACGCCATTGAACTTAATTAAATGATAAAGTCATTCATTTTCGTTATCGTCGTTTACAATTGTGTAGGCTATTTATTTTATTTATTTTTATTTTATAATGTGTTAATTATTTTTTCTTCAGCTTCCTTTATGGGAATGGAATTACTAACATTACGTATCAAACATTAAAAACCAATGGTAAAACGCTGAAATACATGTGAGATTTTTTACTATTTTAAAATAAGTAAAATAATAAATTTTTGATCTGTGTTATGCACATTTTAATAATAAAAAACCTAACCGAAACAAAGATATTTTAAACTGATTAAAGTTTTTTTTTTTTAGTTATCTATTTGACAATAAATTAGAGAAGATTGGGGAAAATGCTTTTTCACATATGACAGAAAATGGAACAATGTATGTTGAAAAATGAAAAATACTAGAGGGTTTGCTCGCTTCGCTCGCGCACCCTATAGTGGGTGTATCCGAATAGTCCTCGAAAAAATGACCAACGCCTCGGGAAATTGAAGCCCGGGTGACACCTATGCATATGACTGATGAGTAATGTATGTTTATTTTGTGATGTTTCATGAACAACTTTTGTAGCCTAATTATATCGGTCGTAGTAGACACAGTTTTAAATTTATAATTATAAATAGAGCAAGCAACAGAAATAATCGATAATATAAACAGTAAAGGTGTTTCCCTGGTATGCCTACCAGACCTCTAGTAACATTGAATCGCACCTAAATTTGATTAAATGATTAATAAATAGTATAAATAATTAGTTCAATTAGCCTGCTATAGTAACATTGAATCGCACGTAAATTTGATAAAATGATTAATAAATAGCATAAATATTTAGTTAAATTACTAAAACAAATTGTATTTCACGTAAAGTAAAGGCCTTTATAATTGATAGTTGAATATCTAAAACAAATAAATTGCAGTAGGCCTAGTTCACGATACGTTGAACCACTAATAAAATATTTGTATTTAATATTGAATGTCGCCACCAACGGCCATTTTGCCGGAAGCCAGTTGAACAACAGCGCGAGTGTGTGAAAATAACCATGTGATATCCACAAACTTCGATAGGTAAAGCTAAATTGTGTCGTTGTAAAAGACAAAAATGGAACAATAGCGTAGTACTGAAAACTAATGTTATCAAAACTACGTTTCGCGGTACATCTAAGATAGATAAGGTAGGTATCCAAGGCGGAGATTTATACCGAAGTTATTCCATTGTGCTCGCCTATGTCGGAAGTAACCATAATTTATATATAGAAACAAACTATCATTATTTCATAACTATATTGTTCATTATCCAAAACTATTAGTATCATCATTTTTCATTATGTCAATGAACTCGCATGCACTTAATACAACCTTATCTTTATTTAGATATCTGAACTGCGGTGGACTACAATCACTTCCGAATGGTATTGAAAAACATATAAAAACGTAAACACATTTTTCTCAGAATTAAATATTTGAATTACTATTGTTTCATTTACACACATCGACAACAAGAACATGATACTTATTGTAATTGAAACTATTGTTAATTATGTTTGGGAAATTATGATTTTATCTCCTTTCTAAGACAAGTATTATTGGATAGCCCATCGCCTCAAAACAATAAGTTACACATTGTTTATATGTTCACAGGTTTTATCTATATATAAATTTACGTAAGGGCAAAATTCGGTTAATCGCGCGTAACTTCTAGAATTTGTATTAGAAGGTATATAAAGTCGGTTCGTACTTTCGATACTGATTTTAACCACCTAATGTAATTCTGTTTACTAATTAAGTTATTTGTTTGTTGGTTTCCTTTCACAAAACATAAACATACATAAATAATCAGTACAAAACAAAAGAATAGAAAGGGGGAATCACAGCTTATAAGTAGAAACAGTATATATATAAATAGAAACATGAAAAGAAGCACAAGGGCATAGGCAAACAAAATGTGACTTTAAAGAAAATGCAAACAATTTTTGTTTTTATTTTTAACAAAGAAAAGGAGAGTAAAATGTAATTGTTCAGTTTTAATCATTAAAAAAGGAGACATAAACAAACAACAAAATACCTGTTTTAACCAGAGTTTTGCAAAAGTAATTTATGTTTGTATTTTATTTTAAAAGTTATAGGATTCCTATGTAACTTACGAGTATTAGGTATTTCACGCCAAAGTTCAACCCCTTTAATGACTAAACTTAACTGCATTGTAAAATAAAATAAATGAATAAATGAATGATGGCCGTCTTTTGATTTTTTAATTTCTTGAAATACGCCTATCTTTATTTGATATTGCTAGATTTCCAATTCCTGAGTTCAATTCTTTCCCAAAAGTCAATCTAATTTTAGCCATTATTTACTTTTATTTCACCCTAAACATGCGCTTTCAGGTCGAAGAACAGAGAGCAGCTAAATAGTTTTTATATAGCAATAACATTTACAATACAACAGTAAAAAACATGAAGTAATTGATGAATATCTTGAAATAAGCTTTAATTTATTCAAGATTTGCTGTAGTTAGTAGCGTACGTTAAGATAGGGTATGTAGCTGTCGTTAATAACGCCAAGGACGTGACGCAGTGAGTTGCGTAATAAAACTACTGCTTAGTTATATAAAGGCGTATGCTGCGCAATACATACGCCAGATGTACGCCGTGCATGTGAATTCTCTCTTATATAGTTTAAACGCTCCACGTGCGTTGGGCTCATCCTGATGAGATATAAATTTAGACAATTAACTGCGAACTTTTGCATCTTATCAGTTATAGTACCTATGTTTTATACTAAGACAATAATTCAATGTTCAAAAGTTATTATAATTTATTTTTTTACTAGTATTTGTGTTACCGATAATACAGAAATCAATATAAACATTGTTGCAGACCTATTACGTTATATTGATAGAGGTAGTGGGTTGGCGTGTAATTCAGAAACGGGAACGTGCAGTCCATGCAAAAAGGGGACATACAAACTATTGTCGAACCAAAAGCATACACCATGTACAAAGTGCCCTCCAGGTAATTGATGGTATTTATTAATTATTTCAATTATTTTATGTCCAATATTTTTAATGACATTAAATTGTTTTCAGTTAAATAAATTTGATCACATAGCAAATAATCTTTATACATAAACGATTTTATCTAAATTGTTTTTAGCAAACATTTTATCTCATCGTTGCAGGTGGCTTCTATCAAGATAAACTCGGAGTTATTGAAAGGATTGATTATAGCGAGACCTGTCAAAAATGTCCTATTGGAAGTTTTTCAGATAATGCAGGAGCGGCGTCCATCGCGGATTGCCAGACGTGTCCATCTGGAACCGATACCAGTACCTTTGCTAATCTAAATGCTTGTTATTGCCTTGACAAGTTCCATAGAACTGATCGGTTTGGTCCATGCATGCCCTGCCCGATGGGTGTTACGTGTGAAGGAGGGTATCAAAATATAACACGGGGATACTGGTGGTCCTGGGATTTCACTGGTGATTGTATTGTAGATGAAGAACAAAACAAAAGCTCTTGTTTATCGGCGTACAACACATTTATAATTAATTTACAAAACAACAATTTTTCCCTTGACGATCCAAACCAACTAAAAAATGCTGTATACAAAGGTCCATTACCACAAATACATCTGTGTCCACTACGAAAAAAGAGTTGTAGCATTGGATTGGAATTGAATGACACTTGTGCTAAAGGATACACTGGTTGGCTTTGTGCAGCATGTTCAAAAGGATATTATCAGTTATTTAACGAATGTCACAAATGCCAAGGCCCTCTCCTGACTATTATCACATTCATTTGTGTTATTTTTGTAACGTTTGGAGTTATTTGTCTCATTTGGAGATTACAACAAAGGAGTACCGACCACCACCGAAAAACAAAACTAGATTCATTTGTGACATATCTAAACATTGCTATAAACTTCTATCAGATTTTAGGTATACTTTCAGAAGTAACTGAAATTCACTGGCCTAAAAACTATGAATATGCTGGTAGAATAGTTCAGTATTTTGACGTCATAAGATATATTAGTATGCTAAGCCCAAGATGTTTATTTGAATCTTGGAATGCATATTCGTCACTTCAAGTTGCTATTTCCACACCTATTTTCATAGTAATCACTATGTCCACCTTTTACCTTATGTTTTATACGTGGAATAAGTGTCATGGTGTAGCAATAGCTGAGAGCCGCACACGTGACAAATGTATCGTTGTGTCAATGCTACTTTTTTACCTTACATATGCAAACATATGTGCAGACATCATGGCGGTTGGACCATGGTCAATTCGTTTATATAACGTTACAGAAGATGGTAATGTCAGTAAAACAGTACTAACGTCAGACTACTCGATTGATCTGGACCAAAATGATGGATCTACATATCAAATCAACAAAACACTTGTTTACATTTCTTTAACATACATCATTGGCTTCCCATTGGTCATAGTTCTTATGCTATACTGTCTAAATGTACATTGTGATCAGCATGAAGAAAACCAGGATCAAGGACGGATGATTGGTGTGAGGTTCTTTTGTGGACAATACAAGCACAAATTTTGGTTTTGGGAATCATTTGAGCTGTACAACAAAGCTCTGTTGGCACTCATTGCCAACTTAAAAGATGACGTGTCCTCAAGTTTGTCATACTCTTTGTTTTTTACTGTCATCTTTATTGTATTGCATTTGTACCTTCAACCAATGAAAGAGAAGTCAGAGCAGAGATTCCAATTGTTGACTCTTATCTTTATCGTTGTAAATCTATCCATTGGGGCGATCGTTAACTTGGATCAAAATGTCAATATAAATGACGTCATTGGTTTACTACACAAGATAACTCCCGTTATTCTAATTATGCTGAATGTTTCTATCATGCTGATCGTAATTGGTAAGGTATTTATAGAAGGTTTACAATGGATATATAGGCCTATCAAACCACCAGATTTAGCCAACTGATTATAACAAAAATAGTTTTTTGAGTACTTTTTATTAAATTAATTTAGTGTTTCATTTTCAGTGGATTTTTTGAAGAAACTTAAAACAGACTGTTGTCGTCAAGAGAGTGGGGCACTGCTTCTTCAGATCGATGATGATGACTTTGAAGAATCACACATTGAGGAAAACAATGTTATAATATAGCTTTAGTTTTTATATTAAGGAAATATTTATAGTATCAATATTTTTAAAGATAGTGATGAATAAGGAATTTAATATATTTCATTCATGTTTGTTTTTTAGTTAGTTTAAACTGAATAAAATATTGGAGAATATATACATCGGATCAATTAATCTAGTGTGGAAAGTGTCACCTGGTGGAGACTAGAACGCTTAACCACTAAATAGTCATTATGGTATTTGTTAACACATGTACATGTAGAATAGCAAATAGTTAATCACAGTTGGAATAATAAATATTAGTGCAAACAAGAATGTCAATAACAATTAGGTAAATTGAGAAAACAAAACGTTGATACGTATGGTAAACATTGCTGTTGTATACCATTGCGTATTTTGCATTTATATTTGTATATAAATATATATTATATATACACTTGCACTGATGAAGGGCTAGTGTTGCCCGAAAGTTCTGCTAACTTTTCTGGCTGTTTTACTTTATCATTTTGATTTAGCTTTTCGCTTGCTTTTTTTTTTGTATCTCCATTGAGATCCAGCCACTGATACCCACAGCATTGTCATTTTTTCAGTTATTTGCCTTTGGAAATATATATATATTTATAATTTAAAACGATTAGATGAGGAAATCTATGAGAATCTCGAGCCTCAAGTCTCGAACCCGGAACCTTCTGCTTGATATGCATAATTATGTCCTAACCATTAGACCACTGGGGCTTTCATGGCATTGTTCAAACTCGATTGGATAGCGACTCTTTCCACAGATTTCCTCATCTTATCGTTTCAAATTAATTAATTACATTTCAGTATATCACCAGGCGGTTTAGAATTTATTCTGTGCCTGTGATGTTTATATATAAAAAAGTATCTCTTCAGAGATCCCGCTTCGTGAATAAAAATACTGAAAGATGAGGGCGTATCAATTTGATCTCTGGTGCGCGTGCGTACAACTGAGGGACTAGTGCTGTTCCGCCGTACAACGCCGTATATAATACTGTACCTTTTTAACTTGTTGGTGATTTGTTAGATCAAATGTGAACGGAATGTTTGTTGGTTGGTATGTTTTTTTAACGATTTCTGTTTTTATGTGGATTCCTTTTGTTTATTTTATATGAATAGTGAAATTGATGAATACAAAAAAACGATTCTTTCTCTTAATATAGTATAGTACCTCTCCAGCTGATTTGAACGGCGACACATTTAACACCGATTACAAATGTCATGGATCAGTTGTTGTTCGTGTCTTGTTTGTATCTATTACACGATAGACAGATCATTGCCTGTTTATTTGATTATACGAAATTGCCTGCATACAACTTAAATATAGCAAATAATGTTCTCAAATCTTTACTTCAATATAGAGAAATGGTTGATTGCTGTACGATCTTGCATTCTTAGTTAGTAAATACATCATTCAAGTTGATTCAGGTATTAATCATTTGTAATGACGTTCAATTGATTGTATTGTTCTTAATGGTAACCAGTTTGTACACAGTAATTATAGTGGTAATATATACAGTGGTAAAGTGAAGTTACAAACTGATTGTTATTGAAATTATGTAACGCTTGTTTGTATATTTGCAGGGCTTTCCTTCGTTCTCTTTATTTTCTGAGTAACGTTGATTCGTGCACAATAAATGGTATGGTAACGGTAATCAACAACTTGTTGTCTTTCTGTTAGTCTTGATATTGTATTCATTTAAGCCAATCCTCGCACGCTTGATACCCGGGGAGCAAACTTCTAAATTAATCCGGGCATGGTCTCGCGTACCACGACACAAATATGCCTGACGAATAGTTGATTGAAGCAAATAATATGACACCAACTGATTTAATTTAAAATAGATTTCCTCATGTTTTTAAAGAGTTTAGAACATATATTTGTTGTTAGAGTGGCTAAAGAAGTATTCACCTCTCCGCATCTAAATTTTTGGAAACTTTTTGTTCGTTGTTTTGTTGTCTTTAAATTAGGTAAAATATATATTGTCAGATTGTTTCAAAACCTGGTGGATTTCAATGAACACTACTTTACTGTACACTCTCACTATAATTTCCTAATTTAAAGACAAAAACCAAGTACCTTTTTTTTCTTCATATCTGTTTGGTTTTCTCGGCGCATAAAATAATATGCCAAAAAATATTGTAGTCTAAACAGTACAGTAACTGGTGCACGTAACCAGTAACATCTAGACATAATCTGAAGGGTTAAATTTATTATTAACTTAGCTTAAGGGTATCAAATTTTATGGAGATTTCGATATGTGATTAACTACAGTAGAACCTAGTAAATTATGCATTATGTCATTAGTCCCGAATCGTCCACTAACTTTCGCGACGACATTGCTACCAAGCAAGGTTGACATGCGTATATGATACAGAATCTAAAGTCGTAAACTGGACCTAGAATTGATGAAATTGAGTCCAACGACTTTACCAAATATGCATAACCAAACTCAATGCATGCGCACAATAAATGGCGTATTCGGACAACTACGCTATGGACAACTACCACCCGGACAAATACCACCCGGACAACTAGGATAACTATTCCCCTATGGCAAATACCCTCTAGGAGAACTAAAATCTAGGAAAACTACCATCTAGGACAACTATCCATAGGATAACCACCCCTAGGACAACTACCCTATACGACATATATGCACCCTATGACAACTACCCCTCTGCCTAGAACTACCCTCTAGGAGAAAAATCCATAAGATAACCACCCCTAGGACAACTACCCTCTAGGACATCTATGCACCCTATGACAACTACCCCTCTGCCTTGAACAACTACCCTCTAGGACAACTACCAGATGCAAACGATAACATAATTAGCCAGAAGAAAGAAGTTTAAAACAAAATGTGAAAACGTATTGGCATGTTTATTACCAAAACCCCTGTCTAAAAATGTAATCTACAATATTATAAAGAACAACCATAACATAATTAATAGTGTAATTCCACTGTAGTCACGAAAAATAGTAATACTACCCTCTATAATTAATAATAAACATTTTTATATTTTTAATTTAATGATTAAGTAATTACTCTAAAATAAAGTTATTACTAGCAATGACTAAATAATTATAATACACCATAAACATCTTTATGAAAATAATGCAATATTGCAAAAAATCAATCCGAATAGGTTTGTAAATTAAGTTAAAACAAACATTTAAAAAAAATGTCAATTTCTTTTAAATAAATGTTAAATTATACTATACCTTAAATGTGCTAATAAAAAGTATATCTATGTTAGATAAATCGATAGATTATAGATATTTTGTCAACATTTTGTTGGTATTTTTAGGTTAACTGTAATGCACAAAATACAGAATGGAACATACATAGAATTAAAAAAATTCCTTTCCACTAATTTTAAAGTAGTTTTTATATAAAATTGATCAAAATATTATTGTCTTCGTCCTCGGACTAATTTCCAAAAAAGAACAAGTCTGATGTATTGCCTGTATTATCAGGAAGTAGGTACTCATGTTAGTCGTATTAAACATTCAAAATCAAAACAAACAATACAACTAAAAATGACTAATAACAAATATTAATTAATAATTGTAACTGTTTGTAGAAAAGACTGAGTCATTGTTCAGATATAAGATTAACATAATAAAACCAAACAGTACAACTATGACTAATACAAACACATATTTAAATGTTTCAAGAATTATCGCAGTTAGGTTATTATACATTTTAAAAAATGAAGTCAATCAAACAATATTATTAAACAATTCGCCGAATATCTTAATTATAGGAAGGTAACAATAATACCCACTCTTATTAATTCGTATTACTCTTTTTAAAAAGGTCGAATTTACATGATGGTGTTTCGTAAGTACAAGAATTATATCAATACTTTGTTTACAAATGGTTCTTTCTATAATCTGATTAATTGCCTATTATAAGAAGGCAAATATTTAGGCATACAATCAAAGAATAATGCAACATAATTACCATCATACAGTGTTATTACCTCATTTATACATATTTATAATTATGTCTATACATACATACAAATACAAAATGCAATGGTATACAACAACAATGTTTACCAAACGTATCAATGTTTACCAAACGTATCAAGGTTTTGTTTCCTCAATTTACTCATTTTTATTGACATTCTTGTTTACACTAATATTCCAACTGTGATTAACTATTTGCTATTCTACAAGTACATGTGTTAACAAATACCATAATGACTATTTAGTGGTTAAGCGTTCTAGTCTCCACCAGGTGACACTTTCCACACTAGATTAATTGATCCGATATATATACTGTCCATTATTTTATTCAAATTAGACTAACTTAAAAACAAACATAAATTGAAAAATGGAATATGGAATATATTTAATTCCTTATTCATCACTATCTTAAAAAAAATATTGAATATCCAAAGTTACAACAACAAAATCAGAACAAGAAATATAAGAACAAGAGTGATAATATATATTTTACGTTAATATAAAAACTAAAGCTATATTATAACAGTATTTTCTTCAAGGTCATCATTATCGATCTGAAGAAGCAGTGCTCCACTAAACTGACGTCGACAACAGTCTGTTTTAAGTTTCTTCAAAACATCAACTGAAAATGAGAGCAAACAAATAATTCAATAAATTGGTTTAGCACTGTGCGCTACCATACCCATTTTGACTGCACTCGCGCACAGTGATAATAATTAGGATTTAGTTTAGCACTGTGCGCTACTAAGCCCATTTTGGTTGTAATCGCATACAGTGATAATAAAAAATGATTTATTTAGCACTGTGCGCTACCATACAGCTTCTGACTGCACTCGTGCACAATGTTAATACATTGGTTTTAGTTTAGCACTGTTCGCTACCATACCCATCTGGTTTGCACTCGCGCACAGTGATAATAAATAGGATTTAGTTGAGGGACTAGCGCTGTTCCGCCGTACAACGCCGAGAATGTTAAGTTTCAGTATGTCACCGGGCGGTTTAGAATTTATTCTGTGCCTGTGATATATACACTATTATATTCACACTTTTAGATAATGAAGGATTATTGGGTGTTGAATGTAATTGTATAAAATCAAAAATGCTGTACCCTATTAACAATATTCTGTATATAATACTGTACTCTTTTAACTTGTTGGTGATTTGTTAGATCAAATGGGAACGGAATGTTTTTTGGTTGGTATGTGTTTTTAACGATTTCTGTTTTTATGTGGATTCCTTTTGTTTATTTTATATGAATAGTGAAATTGATGAATAAAAAAAAGATCACGATTTTTTCTCTTAATATAGTATAGTACCTTTCCAGCTGATCTGAACGGCGACACATTTAACACCGATTACAAATGTCATGGATCAGTATTTTTGCATATAAGTGCCTTGCTGCTAGTTGTTTTGCATGCATTGTGTTTGGCGCATTTAAATATAGGTGATGTTTTGTTTAACTACCTGGTTTTTCTGTCTGCGCGTCAGAAAAGCTTTTGTTGCAAACTCAGGAAAATGTGATTTTCATTACCGTGTTGTATATATATTATTATGCCGTTGTTGAAGTTACCATTGTAAGTAGTAATTCTATTACACAATAGACGGATCATTGCCTGTTAATTGATTATACGAAATTGCCTGCATACAACTTAAATAAAGCAAATAATGTTCTCAAAGCTTTACTTCAATTTATAGAGAAAT
This sequence comes from Antedon bifida, assembly GCF_963402885.1. Classification (NCBI taxonomy): domain Eukaryota; kingdom Metazoa; phylum Echinodermata; class Crinoidea; order Comatulida; family Antedonidae; genus Antedon; species Antedon bifida. The sequence continues at coordinate 7,090,487 of NC_136229.1, read as the reverse complement.
GGTTGATTGCTGTACGATCTTTCGTTCTTAGTTAGTAAATACATCATTCTAGTTGATTCAGGTATTAATCATTTGTAATGACGTTCAATTGATTGTGTTGTTCTTAATGGTAACCAGTTTGTACACAGTAATTATAGTGGTAATTATATACAGTGGTAAAGTGAAGTTATAAACTGATTGTTATTGAAATTATGTAACGCTTGTTTGTATATTTGCAGGGCTTTCCTTCGTTCTCTTTATTTTCTGAGTAACGTTGATTCGTGCACAATAAATGGTATGGTAACGGCAATCAACAACTTGTTGTCTTTCTGTTAGTCTTGATATTGTATTCATTTAAGCCAATCCTCGCACGCTTGATACCCGGGGAGCAAACTTCTAAATTAATCCGGGAATGGTCTCACGTACCACGACACAAATATGCCTGACGAATAGTTCATTGAAGCAAATAATATGACACCAACTGATTTAATTTAAAATAGATTTCCTCATGTTTTTAAACAGTTTAGAACATTATATTTGTTGTTAGAGTGGCTAAAGAAGTATTCACCTCTCCGCATCTACATTTTTGGAAACTTTGTTCGTTGTTTTGTTGTCTTTAAATTAGGTAAAATATATATTGTCAGATTATTTCAAAACCTGGTGGATTTCAATGAACACTACTTCACTGTACACTCTCACTATATTTTCCTAATTTAAAGACAAAAACCAAGTACCTTTTTTTTTCTTATCTGTTTGGTTTTATCGGCGCATAAAATAATATGCCAAAAAATATTGTAGTCCAAACAGTGCAACAACTGGCGCACGTAACCAGTAACATCTAGACATAATCTGAAGGGTTAAATTTATTATTAACTTAGCTTAAGGGTATCAAATATTATGGAGATTTCAATATGTGATAAACTACAGTAGAACCTAGTAAATTATGCATTATGTCATTAGTCCCGAATCGTCCACTAACTTTCGTGACGACATTGCTACCAAGCAAGGTTGACATGCGTATATGATACAGAATCTAAAGTCGTAAACTGGACCTAGAATTGATGAAATTGAGTCCAACGACTTTACCAAATATGCCCAACCAAACTCAATGCATGCGCACAATAAAATGGCGTATTCGGACAACTACGCTATGGACAACTACCACCCGGACAACTAGGATAACTATTCCCCTATGGCAAATACCCTCTAGGAGAACTACAATCTAGGAAAACTACCATCTAGGACAACTATCCATAGGATAACCACCCCTAGGACAACTACCCTATACGACATATATGCACCCTATGGCAACTACCCCTCTGCCTAGAACTACCCTCTAGGAGAAATATCTATAGGATAACCACCCCTAGGACAACTACCCTCTAGGACATCTATGCACCCTATGACAACTACCCCTCTGCCTTGAACAACTAACCTCTAGGACAACTATACACCCTAGGACAAATACCAGATACAAACGATAAAATAATTAGCCAGAAGAAAGAAGTTTAAAACGTGAAAAAAAAATGTGAAAACGTATTGGCGTGTTTTTTACCAAAACCCCTGTCTAAAAATGTAATCTACAATATTATAAAGAACAACCATAACCTAATAAATAGTATACATCCACTGAAGTCACGCAAAATAGTAATACTACCCTCTATAATTAATAATAAACATTTACATATTTTTAATTTAAGGATTAAGTAATTACTCTAAAATAAAATTATTACTAGCAATGACTAAATAATTATAATACACCATAAACATCTTTATGAAAATAATGCAATATTGCAAAAAATCAATCCGAATAGGTTTGTAAATTAAGTTAAAACAAACATTTAAAAAAAATGTCAATTTCTTTTAAATAAATGTTAAATTATACTATACCTTAATATGCTAATAAAAAGTATATCTATGTTAGATAAATCGATAGATTATAGATATTTTGTCAACATTTTGTTGGTATTTTTAGGTTAACTGTAATGCACAAAATACAGAATGGAACATACATAGAATTTTAAAAAATTCCTTTCCCCTAATTTTAAAGTAGTTTTTATATAAAATTGATCAAAATATTATTGTCTTCGTTCTTGGACTAATTTCCAAAAAAGAATAATTCTGATGTATTGCCTGTATTATCAGAAAGTAGGTACTCATGTTAGTCGTATTAAACATTTAAAATCAAAACAAACAATACAAAAACTTAAAATGACTAAAAAAAATATTAATTAATAACTGTAACTGTAGAAAAGACTGAGTCATTGTTCAGATATAAGATTAACATAATAAAGCCAAACAGTACAGTACAACTATGACTAATACAAACACATATTTAAATGTTTCAAGAATTATCGCAGTTAGGTTATTATACATTTAAACAAAATGAAGTCAATCAAACAACATTATTAAACAATTCGCCGAATATCTTAATTATAGGAAGGTAACAATAATAATAACTCTTATTAATTCATATTACTCTTTTTAAAAAGGTCGAATTTAAATGATGATGTTTCGTAAGTACAAGAATTATATCAATACTTTGTTTACAAATGGTTCTTTCTATAATCTGATTAATTGCATATTATAAGAAGGCAAATATTTAGGCATACAATCAAAGAATAATGCAACATAATTACCATCATACAGTGTTATTACCTCATTTATACATATTTATAATTATGACTATACATACATGTACATACATACAAATACAAAATGCAATGGTATACAACAACAATGTTTACCAAACGTATCAATGTTTACCAAACGTATCAAGGTTTTGTTCCTCAATTTACTCATTTTTATTGACATTCTTGTTTACACTAATATTCCAACTGTGATTAACTATTTGCTATTCTACAAGTACATGTGTTAACAAATACCATAATGACTATTTAGTGGTTAAGCGTTCTAGTCTCAACCAGGTGACACTTTTCACACTAGATTAATTGATCCGATATATATACTCTCCATTATTTTATTCAAATTAGACTAACTTAAAAACAAACATAAATTAAAAAAATGGAATATTTAATTCCTTATTCATCACTATCTTTAAAAAATATTGAATATCCAAAGTTACAACAACAAAACCAGAACAAGAATTATAAGAACAAGAGTGATAATTATAAATATTACCTTAATATAAAAACTAAAGCTATATTATAACATTATTTTCTTCAAGGTCATCACTATCGATCTGAAGTAGCAGTGCTCCACTAAACTGACGTCGACAACAGTCTGTTTTAAGTTTCTTCAAAAAATCAACTGAAAACGAGAGCAAACAAATAATTTAATAAAAAGTAACCAAAAACTGTTTGTGTTATAAGCAGTTGGCTAAATCTGATGGTTTGATAGGCCTATATATCCATTGTAGACCTTCGATAAATACCTTACCAATTACGATCAGCATGATAGAAATATTCAGCATAATTAGAATAACGGGAGTTATCCTGTGTAGTAAACCAATGATGTCATCTTCATTGACTTTTTGATCCACGTTTACGATCGCCCCAATGGATAGATTGACAACGATAAAAACAAGAGTCAACAATTGGAATCTCTGTTCTGACTTCTCTTTCATTGGTTGAAGGTACAAATGCAATACAATAAAGATGACATTAAAAAACAAAGAGTATGACAAACTTGAGGACACGTCATCTTTTAAGTTGACAATGAGTGCCAACAGAGCCTTGTTGTACAGCTCAAATGATTCCCAAAACCAAAATTTATGCTTGTATTGTCCACAAAAGAACCTCACACCAATCATCCGTCCTTGATCCTGGTTTTCTTCATGCTGATCACAATGTACATATATACAGTATAGCATAAGAACTATGACCAATGGGAAGCCAATGATGTATGTTAGAGAAATGTAAACAAGTGTTTTGTTGATTTGATATGTAGATCCATTATTTTGGTCCAGATCAATCGAGTAGTCTGACGTTAGTACTGTTTTACTGACATTGCCATCTTCTGTAACGTTATATAAACGAATTGACCATGGTCCAACCGCCATGATGTCTGCACATGTGTTTGCATATGTAAGGTAAAGAAGTAGCATTGACACAATGATACATTTGTCACGTGTGCGGCTCTCAGTTATTACCCCATGGCACGTATTCCACGTATAAAACATAAGGTAAATGGCGGACATAGTTATTACTATGAAAACAGGTGTGCAAATAGCAACTTGAAGTGACGAATATGCATTCCAAGATTCAAGTAAACATCTTGGGCTTAGCATACTAATATATCTTATGACGTCAAAATACTCAAGTATTCTACTAGCATATTCATAGTTTTTAGGCCAGTGAATTTCAGTTACTTTTGATAGTACACCTAAAACCTGATAGAAGTTTATAGCAATTTTTAGATATGTCACAAATGAATCTAGTTTTGTTTGTCGGTGGTGGTCGGTACTCCTTTGTTGTAATCTCCAAATGAGACAAATAACTCCAAACGTTACAAAAATAACACAAATGAATATGACAACAGTAAGGAGAGGGCTTTGGCATTTGTGACATTCGTTAAATAACTGATAATATCCTTTTGAACATGCTGCACAAAGCCAACCAGTGTATCCTTTAGCACAAGTATCATTCAATTCCAATCCAATGCTACAACTATTATTTCCTAGCGGACACAGGTGAATTTGTGGTAATGGACCTTTGTATACAGCATATTTTAGTTTATTTGGATCGTCAATGGGAAATTTGTCGTTTTTTAAATTAATTATAAATGTGGTGTACGCCGATAAACAAGAGATTTTGTTTTGTTCTTCATCTACAATACAATCATCGGGGAAATCCCAGGACCACCAGTATCCACGTGTTAGATTCAGATATCCTCCATTACACATGACGCCCTCCGAGCAAGGCATGCATGGACCAAATCGATCAGTTCTATGGAACTTGTCGAGGCAATAACAAGCATTTAGATTAGCAACGGTACTGGTATTGGTTCCAGATGGACACGTCTGGCAATCCGCGATAGACGCCGCTCCTGCATTATCTGAAAAACTTCCAATCGGACATTGTTGACAGGTTTCTTTATAATCACTCCTTCCAATAACTCCGCGTTTATCTTGATAGAAGCCACCTGCAACGACGAGATAAAATGTTTGCTAAAAATAATTTAGATAAAATCGTTTATGTGTAAAGATTATTTGCTATTTAACTGAAAACAATTTGATGTTATTTAAAATATTGGACATAAAATAATTAAAATAATTATTAAATACCATCAATTACCTGGAGGGCACTTTGTACATTGTTTATGCATGGCCGACAATATTTTGTATGTCCCTTTTTTGCATGGACTGTACGTTCCCGTTTCTGAATTACACGCCAAACCACTACCACCATCCATATCCCTTAATAGCTCTTCAGAAATGTCTATATTGATGTCTGTATCTTCAGTAACACAAATACTAGTAAAACAATAAAATTATAATAACAATAAGTTTTAAACAATTATTGTCTTAGTATAAAACATAGGTACTACAACTGATAAGATGCAAAAGTCTGCAGCAAATAGTCTAAATTTATATCTCATCAGAAGGAGCCCAACGCAATTGGTGCGTTTAAACTACGTTCAAATGTACGGCGTACATCTGCTGGTGTTTGTATTGCGTAACTCACTACGCCACGTCCTTGGAGTTATTGACGACAGCTACATACCCTATTTTAACGTACGCCACTAACTACAGCGAATCTGAAATAATTTAACCTTATTTCAAGATATTTACCAATTACTTAATATTTTTTACTCTTTTATTGTAAATGTTATTGCTGATCTGAAAGCGCATGAAATGTTTAGGGTGGAATAAAAGTAAATAATGACTACAAGTAGATTGACTTTCGGGAAAGAATTGAACTCAGAAATAGGAAATCAAGCGCTGACAATATTAAATAAAGATGGGCGTATTTCAAGAAATGATAAAACCAAAAGACGGCCATCATACATTTATGCATTCATTTGATGCATTCATCCCACTTAATAAGTTGTTACAGATTAATTCAAAGTATTAAATAAAAGATTCAAACCCTGGTGGATAAAAAAAAAAGAGATTATGGAGTGGAGTACCATCTAAGTCGTGCCCAGAGATGGTTCTCGAATGCACAGTAATTTTAGCGTTAAAACAAGATTTGGTACCTGTTGTGCACAGGAACGAATAAATAGACACGATGATTTTTGTAGTCAGCAAAAATAAGCACCATGGTAATTACTTCTAAAATAGAAACTTGTCACAAAATAAGTTTAAAGTTTTGAGTCAAATTTAAACAAACCCAATTTGTGTTTTGTATTTATTAGGGTTGATGGATGGGGAAGTAGACAGGTGCAAAGTGGAACAATTATTAAATATATTCTTCATTCCTCAGTAACGAAATGTATTTGTTTTCATGTTTATAACTAATGTACCACTAAATACAGTAAAACATTTGGGATTTAATACTTTGTTGTAACTATCACTGTCATAGTCGATTGAAATTGTAAAATAGCATGTAATGATACACCACTACGTCGTTTACATTGTATTTGTAATTATTAATGAATACAAACGTTGAGAAGCAACTGTCAATAATAGAGTTTATTTGTATATGTGTTTATGTATCTAACTGTACCCACATTCACAGTAAGAAATGTGTACCGCTTCAACCAAAGGGTTTTAAGTTTATCACCAAGGGCCCATAACTTGTGTTATACCAAATAATTATTGTGACTGAGAGACTGAGAAATTGGAATGTTTCATTCATCGCTAAGCAATACGTTTGTGTATACCACAATCGAATATACAGTAATTTCAGCGTAAAAAAAAAAGATTTGGTACCTGTTGTTCACAGGAACGAATAAATAGACACGATAATTTTTGTAATCAACAAAAATAAGCACCCTGGTAATTACTTCCAAAATAGAAACTTGTCACAAAATAAGTTCAAAGTTTTGAGTCAAATTTAAACAAACCCAATTTGTGTTTTGTATTTATTAAGGTTGATGGATGGGGAAGTAGACAGGTGCAAAGTGGAACAATTATTAAATATATTTTTCATTCCTCAGTAACGAAATGTATTTGTTTTCATGTTTATAAATAATGTACCACTAAATACAGTAAAACATTTGGAATTTAATACTTTGTTGTGACTATCACTGTCATAGTCGATTGAAATTGTAAAATAGCATGTAATGATACACCACTACGTCGTTTACATTGTTTTTGTAATTATTAATGAATACAAACGTTGAGAAGCAACTGTCAATAATAGAGTTTATTTGTATATGTGTTTATGTATCTAACAGTACCCACATTCACAGTAAGAAATGTGTACCGCTTCAACCAAAGGGTTTTAAGTTTATCCTCAAGGGCCTATAACTTGTGTTATACCAAATAATTATTGTGACTGAGAGACTGAGAAATTGGAATGTTCCATTCATCGCTAAGCAATACGTTTGTGTATACCACAATCGGAAAACACCTCTAATTGGAGGAAATCGTCGAAGCTAAATTCGTTTTAATTGTCAATAAGTAATTATTTAACTCAACTTAATTAGTAAACAGGGTTACATTAGGTGGTTAAAATCAGCACCAAAAGTACGAACCAACTTTATATAACTTCTAATAAAAATTCAAAGAAGTAACGCGCGATTTACCGAATTTTGCACTTACGTAAAATTATATAGATAAACCTGTGACCATTTGTAACTCATGATTTCCAAAATATGATATACCTGAGTACCTACCTACATTATAATTAACAGTTTTGATTACAATAATTATCAGGTTCTTGTTGTCGATGTGTGTAGAAGAAAAATAGTATTTAAAATATTTAATTCTGAGAAAGTGTTTACGTTTTTATATGTTTTTCAATACCATTCGGGAGTGATTGTAGTCCACCGCAGTCCAGATATCTAAATAAAGATAAGGTTGTATTAAGTGCATGTAAGTTCATTGACATAATGGAAAATAATGATACTAATAGTTTTTAGATAATGAACAATGCAGTTATGAAATAATGATAGTTTATTTTTTTATTTTTCCTATCAACATACATTGTTCCATTTTCTGCCATATGTGACAAAGCATTTTCCCCAATCCTCTCTAATTTATTGTCAAATAGATATCTGAAAAAAAAATTTTATTAGTTTAAAATATATTTTTGTTTTGGTTAGGTCTTTAATTAATTAAAACGTGTATAACACAGATCGAAAATGTATTATTTTACTTATTTTAAAAAAGTAACAAATCTCACATGTATTTAAGCGTTTTACCATTGGTTTTTAATATTTGATACGTAATGTTAGTAATTCCATTCCCATAAAGAAAGCTGAAAAAAAAAAGAAAAACATTATAAAAAAAATAGGCCTACACAATTGTAAAGGACGATAACAAAAATGAATAACTTTATCATTTAAGTTCAATGACATCATCATCGTCATCGTCATCATCATCGAATGATATGTACAGTAGTCCTAACAATTAAAACACTTTTTTGCTCGTTTTACTTCAAAATAGCATTTATCATTCTTATTATTTATTATATACATACTGCATGCAATATATAACACTTTTTGTTAATCTAAAAAACACGGATATCTTGTTATTATTAATTTTATTTAACGTGCACTATTATGTACACGGGACCAATGTTGTAATTAACTTACAGAAACTGGAGATTAGTTCCACTAAATGCCCCTTCTTGTATAGAGGTAATGTTGTTTCCCATAAGCATTCTGAAAAATATTATTATAGATTAAGTATTGTTTAGATGGCTTTGAAGACTAAAACATGATTTTTAAATGAATCGTTAAAGGACCTATAACTTCTTTAGATTATGGTTCATGAGCAAGGTACTGTATGTACACGATTTAAACCCATATCTGAGAAAACGTTTTCCACCACCAATATGTTGGTGAGGGAGGGTCTTCAACATGTGCTGCCGACATTATTTTATACTTACAGCTTCTCAAGTGATGCCATATTAGAAAAGATATTTTTGGAAATGTGCTGAATATTATTTTTGTGTAATAGTATGTTCTTAACTGGAGGTATCCGGCCGTCTTCTAAAGATGTCAGATTGTTCCAGCTTAAGTCTCTAAAAGATACACAGTCGTAAGTATAGGCATCTGTACTAAATAATGTATTACCGACTGTTTGACTGAAAAACAATACTGTATGTGGTATCATACATTAGGTTATTAGACTTAAATGCAGAGAGAAAAGGAAAACAATTACCGGTACATTACAACTAATATTAAACTGACAGTGGTTTTTAAACTTTCAATATAAAACTATCGGCATGATTGATTGAAATCCTCACAGAGTACTTTTATCAGAACTGCAAAATGATTCTCAATTTATATTAAATTATTTAAGATACTCTATACAGTAAGAAATGTATTTGTCAAAAGTATGAAACAGGAAAAAGTCAAATTACAAATAGGGCGTGAAATAGTTAATCACGGACATTTAAAGGCCGACTCATCGTCTTGTATGTTCAGTATTTAACTTCGACCTTCAACTATTTTTAGTGGCGTGCAACAACAGCTCACTATGTCGGTCGGTCGGTCGGTAAACAATAACTTGTATATGGCCTTGTCTTGATATCAGTTTCATCTAGTATATTCCTTATGGCCATGACTTGATGTGGTTATGTTTTTCACGGTGCGCAATCAAAAATTTACGCGGTCTACGCACGATTTAACGAAATCACGTTTGTACTCATACCTTCACAAGCATGGATCACAATTAAATAAAATTTGGTACTCATAAATTTTAGGTCATATTTCATCATATGGCAATACAAGTACGTGCGTAGCGCATATAACGCATGCGTACGCGCGCTTAAAATTTTCAAATTTATTTTCTATGAAATTTAGAGTACGTTTCAGGCAATTTTAAGCGTTTAAACAATTGCAATGAGTGCGCATATTTTTGCACGCCCACTGCGCGTTAAACGTTAAAACGCACTCTTTTTGCCCGATTTCTGTTTTACAACCTTTCCTTAATAATGTCATAATATTTAATTTACTTTCCAACTCGAAATTACGTTATACGAGCACGTTAAAAGTGACAGGCTACGCATGTGTAAATTTAAATAACATAAACATTTTTAAACATGTTTAGCAATTTCGGTCGGTTGGTCGGTCGATCGGTTGGTTGGTCGGTAGGTAAACACTAATTTGAGCACGCGATTGCATTAAACACTCCGGTGAAAAATTTGAAATAAATAAACGGATAAGATCTGTAACAATGACATTCATCTTAGTCGTTTTAAAATTAATTTACCGAATGATTCAGAGTTTCTCCTTGCCTATTAGTCCTAAATGTATATCAGGTAAATAAAAGAGGTCATTTTAAATATGGTACTATAATTTTTGTATGTACCAAATAAATAATGTATACGTACAGTATAAGTTACTATGCTGTAGGCTACAAGATCAAACGTACGAGATACCAGGTTTGTAATTTTGTTTCTAGTTTACAGCAATATTCCACATTAAATAGTATTTAATATTTTATTTCATGTACTACCACCAGTCAAGATTATAAGTTACCAACAAAGGAGTAAGATAGAACATAAACACTCACAGTATAAAATCTAGTAGTAAGTTAACAATGTTTGGTAGTTCCGTAAGTTTGTTGTTCGATAGCCGTCTACATAAAGTATTGATTAAAGAGAAATAAGAATCATTTAATGTACTGTAATAATGAATTTTCATTCATCTTCGATATTATAATCAGCATAATGAATAAGTATTATTATTAAAGATTATAATGATATCTAAAACAAATTTTGGTTTAGAGGTGTATACTAAATATGTGTTACTGTACTAAAATCTTCTTCTTTTCTTTTGCATTACCGTTTATATACTTAAAAAAAACGCATGCACCAAACTCACAGTACACGGATATAGTCCACATCAACGAAGGCATCCTTATCTATAAATCGAATTTTGTTTGCTTTGAGTGAGCTAGAAAAGAATACATAAATAACTTGAAAGACTACTTTGCATGGAATAACCTACATTATTTGTGAAACATTTTCTCAATCATCTTTTCCAAGAAATATCGATAGTAAATTAGGCCTAAATTGATTTCATTTTTCTTTTACATTTAGAATTAAAAAGAACAATATTAACCAATCTGACAAAAGCTAATTCATATTCGATGATGGTTAGCTTAGCAGTGAGGAATTACTTACATCTCCAAAAAATATTTGCCTTGAAAAGCTCTTGCTGGTATGCTCTGCAGACTGTTTCCAGTTAAAAATCTAGGACAACATTATAACAAAACTGTCGAATTATCATAAACACATTTGAAAGGAAACTGCATGCAAAACTTTGAAAGACCATGGACAGTGACTTATGTTTCTTAGTAAAGTATAATTTTGCAAAAACGTCATAAATATGCACATAACTCGATTGCCTTTATAGATTTACTCCTTTTATACCATACGAACCATTTTACAACGATAAAATTACTAAAATTTTAATCAAATTAAATGCAAACAAAAATATGTAATAAATTAATCATGGTAAAGAGGCAAATAAAATGTTTTTAAATTGTTCTTAAAAATATGTAACTATAGTCTATTCCACAAATGCGGACCTGCAACAGTGATAAATAATTGACCTTTCTGAGTCTTACAAAAGAAACATAAATAGGCCTATATATATATATAAGTTGTAATCATGGGTTGTATTATCAAAATTTATGAACATCAAGTATAGAAGCAGAGAGTTTGTTTTGATAATAATTAAACAAAAATATTCCTATTTGAACCTTGTTTAGAGCATGACGTACCTTTAATATTTTATGTTGTTTAAAGAATGAATCAGATGGGGCTCGGAATGGAGATAGTGTAATTATTTTATTCTATACTTATTTAAGTAGTTGTAGAGTAGTAAAGACATCACATAGTATTGACAGAGAATCAGTTACCTACAGCAGACGCATGAAAGAGGCAATTTGGATACGAAGAAGACAAAACAACATCAACCGAGACGAAGGCGCACACCAACTGAGTCACATATTATATTACCTGGCACTAATCGGTCTGTCTAATTACAGGTAGTCATTCTTCTAAAGAAGTTGTTCGTGAAAGGAACAACGAACACGTCAAAAAAAGGAAGGAATCTACAATCTAATCTCTCGTAGTTGGTTTGATAAAATGAATTGCTTACACTATGTTGATAATAATATAATCTTGAGTACATTAAGTTTTCTATGATTTTAGAGAATACTGACTGAAAACAAAGAAATCGGTCTATAATTAGCGAGTTGGTCTTGGTCTCCTTTATTGAAAATTGGGATAACTTTGGCTATTTTAATAAGAGTTGAAACTATACCAGATAAAAAAGAAGCATTAATAGCATGCATAAGATGTTTATTAAAATGAGAGAAATTAACTTTAGTAAATGTGGTATAACGGAATCATGACCACTAACCTTCTTAAAATTTACATTTAAAATAATTGTTATTCGGTTACAGGATTTAAAAAGAACAAATTTGGAGCTGACATAATAAATAAAGCATCTTTAGAACAGGGAGAATTGAGTTAGCAATGTTCATACCAATTAAGCAAAATATTTATTGAACAATTCGCATATTTCTCGTTTATCGGTAATAACTGCATCATCAAATAATACAGTGTGGATTTGGTTGTTTCCTTCCAGGGTTTATGACTGACTTTATATCGGACGAAATATATGCTTTCAATTGTTTTTGGATCGTTCAAGCTTAGATGTATAATAGGCCTATATATTTTTTTGTAGTTCGACAAAGCTTGTTAAAAATAATTATTATTATATTGATTGTATTCAAGCTTAACGTTGGAGCTTCGGGATTAAATATCTATTTTGTATAATTGATGTTTGCGTTTACTGCATTTTAACAAGCTGAATGACATCCATTGCTGTTTGATTTCACATTTTTTTCAATTAATTAATTGGCTTAAGATGTTAGAATGAATACTATAACATTTTTTAAGAACAGAACTAAATTTA